>NW_026968822.1:0-67612 GCF_028390025.1 Pseudophryne corroboree
TGTGTGTGTAATACAGGTATAATGTAATAACCTGCCTGTGTGTGTAATACACGTATAATGTAATAACCTGCCTGTGTGTAATACACGTATAATGTAATAACCTGCCTGTGTGTAATACACGTATAATGTAATAACCTTCCTGTGTGTGTAATACATGTATAATGTAATAACCTGCCTGTGTGTGTAATACACGTATAATGTAATAACCTGTGTGTAATACACGTATAATGTAATAACCTGCCTGTGTGTGTAATACACGTATAATGTAATAACCTGCCTGTGTGTGTAATACATGTATAATGTAATAACCTGTGTGTAATACACGTATAATGTAATAACCTGCCTGTGTGTGTAATACAGGTATAATGTAATAACCTGCCTGTGTGTGTAATACACGTATAATGTAATAACCTGCCTGTGTGTGTAATACATGTATAATGTAATAACCTAGATAAGTTCCAGGTGGCCCAAAAACTGTGATTTGGGCAGTTGAGAATTATTAAAGAAGAAAAGGGTGAGCACATGAGGGAAGAGGGCCCTACTCGTGAGAGCTTACATTCTAGGGGTAGGGGTAGACAGACAGGGGTGACACAGATGGGGTACATAGAAAGCATGGAACAGGGGGTTAGGATGAGATTTGGCTGGGTTTGGTAAAGAAATGGATAATACATGGATAATACATGTATAATGTAATAACCTGCCTGTGTGTGTAATACATGTATAATGTAATAACCTGCCTGTGTGTGTAATACATGTATAATGGAATAACCTGCCTGTGTGTGTAATACATGTATAATGGAATAACCTGCCTGTGTGTGTAATACATGTATAATGTAATAACCTGCCTGTGTGTGTAATACATGTATAATGTAATAACCTGCCTGTGTAATACATGTATAATGTAATAACCTGCCTGTGTGTGTAATACACGTATAATGTAATAACCTGCCTGTGTGTGTAATACACGTATAATGTAATAACCTGCCTGTGTGTGTAATACATGTATAATGTAATAACCTGCCTGTGTGTGTAATACATGTATAATGTAATAACCTGCCTGTGTGTGTAATACACGTATAATGTAATAACCTGCCTGTGTGTGTAATACATGTATAATGTAATAACCTGCCTGTGTGTGTAATACATGTATAATGTAATAACCTGCCTGTGTGTGTAATACACGTATAATGTAATAACCTGCCTGTGTGTGTAATACATGTATAATGTAATAACCTGCCTGTGTGTGTAATACATGTATAATGTAATAACCTGGCTGTGTGTGTAATACACGTATAATGTAATAACCTGCCTGTGTGTGTAATACATGTATAATGTAATAACCTGCCTGTGTGTGTAATACACGTATAATGTAATAACCTGCCTGTGTGTGTAATACACGTATAATGTAATAACCTGCCTGTGTGTGTAATACATGTATAATGTAATAACCTGCCTGTGTGTGTAATACATGTATAATGTAATAACCTGCCTGTGTGTGTAATACATGTATAATGTAATAACCTGCCTGTGTGTGTAATACATGTATAATGTAATAACCTGCCTGTGTGTGTAATACATGTATAATGTAATAACCTGCCTGTGTGTGTAATACATGTATAATGTAATAACCTGTGTGTAATACACGTATAATGTAATAACCTGCCTGTGTGTGTAATACACGTATAATGTAATAACCTGCCTGTGTGTGTAATACATGTATAATGTAATAACCTGCCTGTGTGTGTAATACACGTATAATGTAATAACCTGTGTGTAATACAGGTATAATGTAATAACCTGCCTGTGTGTGTAATACATGTATAATGTAATAACCTGCCTGTGTGTGTAACACACGTATAATGTAATAACCTGGCTGTGTGTGTAATACATGTATAATGTAATAACCTGCCTGTGTGTGTAATACATGTATAATGTAATAACCTGTGTGTAATACACGTATAATGTAATAACCTGCCTGTGTGTGTAATACATGTATAATGTAATAACCTGCCTGTGTGTGTAATACACGTATAATGTAATAACCTGTGTGTAATACAGGTATAATGTAATAACCTGCCTGTGTGTGTAATACATGTATAATGTAATAACCTGCCTGTGTGTGTAACACACGTATAATGTAATAACCTGCCTGTGTGTGTAATACATGTATAATGTAATAACCTGGCTGTGTGTGTAATACAGGTATAATGTAATAACCTGGCTGTGTGTGTAATACATGTATAATGTAATAACCTGCCTGTGTGTGTAATACACGTATAATGTAATAACCTGCCTGTGTGTGTAATACACGTATAATGTAATAACCTGCCTGTGTGTGTAATACATGTATAATGTAATAACCTGCCTGTGTGTGTAATACATGTATAATGTAATAACCTGCCTGTGTGTGTAATACATGTATAATGTAATAACCTGTGTGTAATACACGTATAATGTAATAACCTGCCTGTGTATGTAATACACGTATAATGTAATAACCTGCCTGTGTGTGTAATACATGTATAATGTAATAACCTGCCTGTGTGTGTAATACATGTATAATGTAATAACCTGCCTGTGTGTGTAATACATGTATAATGTAATAACCTGCCTGTGTGTGTAATACACGTATAATGTAATAACCTGCCTGTGTGTGTAATACATGTATAATGTAATAACCTGCCTGTGTGTGTAATACACGTATAATGTAATAACCTGCCTGTGTGTGTAATACATGTATAATGTAATAACCTGCCTGTGTATGTAATACATGTATAATGTAATAACCTGCCTGTGTGTGTAATACATGTATAATGTAATAACCTGTGTGTAATACACGTATAATGTAATAACCTGCCTGTGTGTGTAATACACGTATAATGTAATAACCTGCCTGTGTGTGTAATACATGTATAATGTAATAACCTGCCTGTGTGTGTAATACACGTATAATGTAATAACCTGCCTGTGTGTGTAATACATGTATAATGTAATAACCTGCCTGTGTGTGTAATACACGTATAATGTAATAACCTGCCTGTGTGTGTAATACATGTATAATGTAATAACCTGCCTGTGTATGTAATACATGTATAATGTAATAACCTGCCTGTGTGTGTAATACATGTATAATGTAATAACCTGTGTGTAATACACGTATAATGTAATAACCTGCCTGTGTGTGTAATACACGTATAATGTAATAACCTGCCTGTGTGTGTAATACAGGTATAATGTAATAACCTGTGTGTAATACACGTATAATGTAATAACCTGCCTGTGTGTGTAATACAGGTATAATGTAATAACCTGCCTGTGTGTGTAATACATGTATAATGTAATAACCTGCCTGTGTGTGTAATACAGGTATAATGTAATAACCTGCCTGTGTGTGTAATACACGTATAATGTAATAACCTGCCTGTGTGTGTAATACACGTATAATGTAATAACCTGCCTGTGTGTGTAATACAGGTATAATGTAATAACCTTCCTGTGTGTGTAATACATGTATAATGTAATAACCTGTGTGTAATACACGTATAATGTAATAACCTGCCTGTGTGTGTAATACAGGTATAATGTAATAACCTTCCTGTGTGTGTGTAATACATGTATAATGTAATAACCTTCCTGTGTGTGTAATACATGTATAATGTAATAACCTGCCTGTGTGTGTAATACATGTATAATGTAATAACCTGCCTGTGTGTGTAATACACGTATAATGTAATAACCTGCCTGTGTGTGTAATACACGTATAATGTAATAACCTGCCTGTGTGTGTAATACACGTATAATGTAATAACCTGCCTGTGTGTGTAATACACGTATAATGTAATAACCTGCCTGTGTGTGTAATACATGTATAATGTAATAACCTGCCTGTGTGTGTAATACATGTATAATGTAATAACCTGCCTGTGTGTGTAATACATGTATAATGTAATAACCTGCCTGTGTGTGTAATACATGTATAATGTAATAACCTGCCTGTGTGTGTAATACATGTATAATGTAATAACCTGCCTGTGTGTGTAATACATGTATAATGGAATAACCTGCCTGTGTGTGTAATACATGTATAATGCAGCTCTGAGGGGTCTTGTTATTTGGCCACTTCTGGGAACACGAGACTCCTAGGGCTGGGTTGTACAACACTGAATACGGCACTAATTACTGATCACCCATCTCGCCACTTAGTGCTAATGAGCGGCCTCTTCTCCTTCCACACAATTACATATTGATTCTTACAGCGGGCAGAAATAACAGAGGAGGCACTACGCCGACCTGACCTCATCTTCCTGCCTCGTTACATCACTCATCAATATTCCCAGGAACCTTCCATCCTCCCTGATCTACTTATACAGGACGCTCTGCAGAGATAGTACCTCTCACCTCAACCGCACTAACCAGAGATGGTACCTCTCACCTCACCCGCACTAACCAGCGATGGTACCTCTCACCTCACTAGCACTAACCAGCGATGGTACCTCACACCTCACCCGCACTAACCAGCAATGGTACATCTCACCTCACCCGCAGTAACCGTCCTCAGTAACCTCATTAGTAGCCAGTAATGATACCTCTCACCTCATCCACACTAACCGGCCTCAGTAACCAGCGATGGTACCTCTCACCTCATCCACACTAACCGTCCTCAGTAACCTCATTAGTAGCCAGTAATGATACCTCTCACCTCATCCACACTAACCGGCCTCAGTGACCTCATTAGTGGCCAGTAATGATACCCAGGGGCGTAAGTTCATCCCAGACGCTTGGAGGAAAGATGGATTTCGGTTCTCCCCCATGTTACAGTGCAGGCTGCGCAGCACCAGGCAGGAGCGTCCTGTCCACTATTGTAGGTGCGCAGCAGAGCTACGCTGGAAGAGCAGCAGTGACACATGGGTCCCGCTATGAACCACAGAGGTGTTGTTCTACATGCAGGTACCCCTTAAGGGCTTGGAGCCCGCAGGCAGGAGTCTCCATTGCCTCTCATAGGAAAATGCAGGGGGGGGGGGGGGGGGGGGGTTCCAGTCGCCCGGAAACCCCCATCCTCTTGGTAAGTGGCTCAAATTATGACAATAGTATATAATACGATTACTAGGGCTGCGTTGACATCATGCTGTGTCCTCAATCAGTGCACTGAACCAGAGAGCAGATACCAGAAATAAGAGACAGGGGCCTTAGTATGAGGTGGGAGAATGTGTGCTGCAGTACTGGTTCTATTATGTTTGTGTATTTATTATGGGATTTTTAACCTTTTCCTGACCACTAATGTTATTTATATTATTTAAATGTTTGATACAGCCTATATAGACCATCTATAGTGTTATATATTAATACCGTATTCCATACAGTATCCAGTGTATAAAAAGCCCAGTGATTACATTAATGTCCAGGGTTGTTACTGGGTTCTTCTACCGCTCCCTCAGACTCCGACACTCCAATGTCCGCAGCGTGGGAGAATGTGAACCCCTCTAGAAATCCTGGATTTGCCACTGCCCCTGGTGATACCTCTTACCCCAACCGTACTGACGTTCTATGTAATGCTACCTCCAGAGATGAATTTCTAATAGTAACAGAGGAAGACACATACAGGTGACCTCCTGGAAGAGGCGTCTCGGTAATGTCACATTATGAGGTGTTCTCTAGTGTCTCAGAGCATCACACAGAGAGAGGTCCAGATACCTGAATGTCTTAGATCCCTCACAATGGACTCAGAATTCTGTAACTTGGTCTCGAGATCTTTCTTCTCTTCTTCAAAGATCTCCAGTTGTTTCTTCAGGCTCTGGACCTCCTTTATAAGCTTGGCTTCATCCAGCTGGTCGTCCATTTCTTTCCTCTGAGTTAGGAGAAATAAGAATTTAAAAAAAACAAAGAAAAGATAATAGAACTATCATAAAAACATTTTAGGTGTTTCACTGCCCCTGTCACATGCAGCCCTGTCCTCACTGACATCTCCTGATATACTCTGTGCTGCTGGGGACACTGCTCCTCCCACTATATAACTCTCAGTCTGTGACTTCCTGCTGCCTCCATTCCCCTCCTCACATCATGTCACTGCCCCTGTTACATGCAGCCCTGTCCTCACTGACACATCACTCATCTCCTGATATACTCTGTGCTGCTGGGTATCCTGCTCCTCCCACTATATAAGTCTCAGTCTGTGGCTTCCTGCTACCTCCATTCCCCTCCTCACATCATGTCACTGCCCCTGTCACATGCAGCCCTGTCCTCACTGTCACATCACCCATCTCCTGATATACTCTGTGCTGCTGGGGTATCCTGCTCCTTCCACTATATAACTCAGTCTGTGGCTTCCTGCTGCCTCCATTCCCCTCCTCACATCCTGTCACTGCCCCTGTCACATGCAGCCCTGTCCTCACTGACACATCACTCATCTCCTGATATACTCTGTGCTGCTGGGGACCCTGCTCCTTCCACTATATAACTCAGTCTGTGGCTTCCTGCTGCCTCCATTCCCCTCCTCACATCATGTCACTGCCCCTGTCACATGCAGCCCTGTCCTCACTGTCACATCACCCATCTCCTGATATACTCTGTGCTGCTGGGGTATCCTGCTCCTTCCACTATATAACTCAGTCTGTGGCTTCCTGCTGCCTCCATTCCCCTCCTCACATCCTGTCACATGCAGCCCTGTCCTCACTGACACATCCCTCATCTCCTGATATACTCTGTGCTGCTGGGGACCCTGCTCTTTCCACTATATAACTCTCAGTCTGTGGCTTCCTGCTGCCTCCATTCCCCTTCTCACATCATGTCACTGCCCCTGTCACATGCAGCCCTGTCCTCACTGACACATCACTCATCTCCTGATATACTCTGTGCTGCTGGGGACCCTGCTCTTCCCACTATATAACTCTCAGTCTGTGGCTTCCTGCTGCCTCCATTCCCCTTCTCACATCATGTCACTGCCCCTGTCACATGCAGCCCTGTCCTCACTGACACATCACTCATCTCCTGATATACTCTGTGCTGCTGGGGTACCCTGCTCCTCCCACTATATAACTCTCAGTCTGTGGCTTCCTGCTGCCTCCATTCCCCTCCTCACATCCTGTCACTGCCCCTGTCACATGCAGCCCTGTCCTCACTGACACATCACTCATCTCCTGATATACTCTGTGCTGCTGGGGACCCTGCTCCTTCCACTATATAACTCTCAGTCTGTGGCTTCCTGCAGCCTCCATTCCCCTCCTCACATCATGTCACTGCCCCTGTCACATGCAGCCCTGTCCTCACTGACACATCACTCATCTCCTGATATACTCTGTGCTGCTGGATACCCTGCTCCTCTCACTATATAACTCTCAGTCTATGACTTCCTGCTGCCTCCATTCCCCTCCTCACATCATGTCACTGCACCTGTTACATGCAGCCCTGTCCTCACTGACACATCACTCATCTCCTGATATACTCTGTGCTGCTGGGGACCCTGCTCATCTCACTATATAACTCTCAGTCTGTGGCTTCCTGCTGCCTCCATTCCCCTCCTCACATCATGTCACTGCCCCTGTCACATGCAGCCCTGTCCTCAATGACACATCACTCATCTCCTGATATACTCTGTGCTGCTGGGGACCCTGCTCCTCCCACTATATAACTCTCAGTCTGTGGCTTCCTGCTGTCTCCATTCTCCTCCTCACATCATGTCACTGCCCCTGCCACATGCAGCCCTGTCCTCCCTGACACATCACTCATCTCCTGATATACTCTGTGCTGCTGGTGGACCATGCTCCCCCTACTATATAACTCTCAGTCTGTGGCTTCCTGCTGCCTCCATTCCCCTCCTCACATCATGTCACTGCCCCTGTCACATGCAGCCCTGTCCTCACTGACACATCACTCATCTCCTGATATACTCTGTGCTGCTGGGGGATCCTGCTCCTCCCACTATATAACTCTCAGTCTGTGGCTTCCTGCTGCCTCCATTCCCCTCCTAACATCATGTCACTGCCTCTGTCACATGCAGCCCTGTCCTCACTGACACATCACTCATCTCCTGATATACTCTGTGCTGCTGGGGACCCTGCTCCTCCCACTATATAACTCTCAGTCTGTGGCTTCCTGCTGCCTCCATTCCCCTCCTAACATCATGTCACTGCCTCTGTCACATGCAGCCCTGTCCTCACTGTCACATCACCCATCTCCTGATATACTCTGTGCTGCTGGGGTATCCTGCTCCTTCCACTATATAACTCAGTCTGTGGCTTCCTGCTGCCTCCATTCCCCTCCTCACATCCTGTCACTGCCCCTGTCACATGCAGCCCTGTCCTCACGGACACATCCCTCATCTCCTGATATACTCTGTGCTGCTGGGGACCCTGCTCTTTCCACTATATAACTCTCAGTCTGTGGCTTCCTGCTGCCTCCATTCCCCTTCTCACATCATGTCACTGCCCCTGTCACATGCAGCCCTGTCCTCACTGACACATCACTCATCTCCTGATATACTCTGTGCTGCTGGATACCCTGCTCCTCTCACTATATAACTCTCAGTCTATGACTTCCTGCTGCCTCCATTCCCCTCCTCACATCATGTCACTGCCCCTGTCACATGCAGCCCTGTCCTCACTGACACATCACTCATCTCCTGATATACTCTGTGCTGCTGGGGACCCTGCTCCTCCCACCATATAACTCTCAGTCTGTGGCTTCCTGCTGCCTCCATTCCCCTCCTCACATCATGTCACTGCTCCTGTCACATGCAGCCCTGTCCTCACTGACACATCACTCATCTCCTGATATGCTCTGTGCTGCTGGGGACCCTGCTCCTCTCACTATATAACTCTCAGTCTGTGACTTCCTGCTGCCTCCATTCCCCTCCTCACATCATGTCACTGCCCCTGTCACATGCAGCCCTGTCCTCACTGACACATCACTCATCTCCTGATATCCTCTGTGCTGCTGGGGATCCTGCTCCTCCCACTATATAACTCTCAGTCTGTGGCTTCCTGCTGCCTCCATTCCCCTCCTCACATCCTGTCACTGCCCCTGTCACATGCAGCCCTGTCCTCACTGACACGTCACTCATCTCCTGATATACTCTGTGCTGCTGGGGATCCTGCTCCTCCCACTATATAACTCTCAGTCTGTGGCTTCCTGCTGCCTTCATTCCCCTCCTCACAGCATGTCACTGCTCCTGTCACATGCAGCCCTGTCCTCACTGACACATCACTCATCTCCTGATATACTCTGTGCTGCTGGGGATCCTGCTCCTCCCACTATATAACTCTCAGTCTGTGGCTTCCTGCTGCCTCCATTCCCCTCCTCACATCCTGTCACTGCCCCTGTCACATGCAGCCCTGTCCTCACTGACACATCACTCATCTCCTGATATACTCTGTGCTGCTGGGGATCCTGCTCCTCCCACTATATAACTCTCAGTCTGTGGCTTCCTGCTGCCTCCATTCCCCTCCTCACATCCTGTCACTGCCCCTGTCACATGCAGCCCTGTCCTCATTGACACATCACTCATCTCCTGATATACTCTGTGCTGCTGGGGACCCTGCTCCTCCCACTATATAACTCTCAGTCTGTGGCTTCCTGCTGCCTCCATTCCCCTCCTCACATCATGTCACTGCTCCTGTCACATGCAGCCCTGTCCTCACTGACACATCACTCATCTCCTGATATACTCTGTGCTGCTGGGGACCCTGCTCCTCCCACTATATAACTCTCAGTCTGTGGCTTCCTGCTGCCTCCATTCCCCTCCTCACATCCTGTCACCGCCCCTTTGTGCTTCTGTGTGCTGTGAGCAGGTGTGTGCAGGAGAGCTCCATCAGTGGTAGCTGTGATATCGTGTTGCAGGGGGTTTCCCTGCTGGCTTCCCCAGGGGGTGGTAGATCCTCCTGGGGGAGAGAGCTCCCAGAGTGCAGGCCATGGCTCGGGCCCTAAACCAACAGCCAGACTAAAGACTTCCGGTGCCCTGACAGATTGTGCGGCTGGCCAGTCGGGGACATCCAGAAGAGGCAGCAATGGCAGTGCTAATGGTGCGGATTCAGTGAGGCAACTGGAGCCGCAGTCAGTTCCCCATAATATACCGGAGGATGCTGCTCTCCTGTGTGAGGAAACACAGGATCGAGCGGTGGCGGCTGCTACCAGCCCTGTCGGTGCGGCTCCAGTAAAAGAACTAGAGCCGTCAAATCCCCCAAAACTGTCCGAGGGTGCACCCCCATGTGCCGTAACAAGGGGTGGAATGGCAGCAGCTGCTGTCTGCCCTATGGACAGTGAAGTAGTGGGGGAGGGGATGAAGCCCTTTGATGCCAAAGAGAATGTGCCTGAGTCTCCTGGAAGTACTGAGGATGAGGAAGAGACATTTGACAGCCTCAGTGTGGAGGAGCTGCAGAAAGAATCAAAAAGAATAAGTGCAAGAATCGCTGATAAGAAAAAGAAAGGAAACTCCTGCTTTAAGTGGGAAAGACCTGTGCTGAGAGAGGCCATCCAGTCACTTTCTAAAGACCTGGAAAAGGTAAAAAATAAGTTGCATGAAAAGCGGTAAGAGAAAAGACAAAGAAATGGCAGAAACAGCAGTGCAAGGGTTACCTGACCAAGCAGCACTGCAAGAGTTACCTGACCAAGCAGCAGTGCAAGAGTTACCCGGCCAAGCAGCAGTGCAAGAGTTACCCGGCCAAACAGCAGTGCAAGAGTTACCTGGCCAAGAAGCAGCTCAGGTGTTGCAAGTGTCCATGCAGATGAGCTCTCAGGAAGCAGAAGGGAGTGGTGTCCAGAGCATGATCACAGAGGCTCCAGTGAGTACGGAAAGCAGTGCAAACCCCGGCCTACTGACTAATCTGGAGACTGACAGTGGTGTGCAGGAGAATGCAGGTGTGCCGGTCCATGCGGGGTCAGAGGTGCCTACTACATCAGCAGCTCAGCTTGGTCCCGCTCCCCCAGCAGTGGTGCCTCCTTCTGTAGTGATGGCTGCGTTGGATGAGCGTGAGGATGAGGTAAAGCGCACAGACTTCCAGTTGCACATGGAGGTAATTAAAGCAGAACTAATGTTGGGCACAAATGCAAAGAAAATAAAGTTAAAGGCTAGTGTACTAAGTAAATCAGCAAATGCCAGTAATGTGCCAATGACTGGGGAGGATCTGGGGGATAATGCTGGTGGGGACACTGTGCAATACTGCAGTACAGCACAGGGTATGCCGGCACTAGACAGAAGTACTCTGTCAGACGGTGGTAAAGACATTATTCAGTCTGTATATGGACAGATGGCTGCCCCAGCCAGGGCCAAGGCTGCTGCTGAATTGATTAGCCAGGAACAAAACAGGTGCAAAGGATTAAGCAATATAAATGTGGTTAATAAAAATGCAAATGCTATTGGAAATGTGAATAAACAGCCTGTTCCCGGTACAAAGTCTTATGCTAACATGGCTGCAAGGCCAAATGTTATTAATAATGTGTCACCAGTAATGGTCAGGCCTGGTCAGGTCAGTAAAAGAAGAAATCTTTTACAGTGTAATTGGGCAGGAACAGGTGAAGTTCCCACTAAAGATGTGTTCCTACAAATGATTTTCAGCCTTGGGTTCCATGCCTCGGATCTGTATGCCTGCATCCATCCAGTTAAGACGCCAGATTTTGATGTGAGCTTCCTGTCCTATCAGGGACTGCAGACGTTTTGGACGAAGTGGCAGGCATGCAGATCCGTGGAACCCTACAGTAGCTACAAAACAAACTTGGTTACTATACAGGATAAAGTTAAACTGACAATCTTGGTCAGGAACGAGTCAATTCCAGCCCAGGATATATTGTTCTGGTTATCCAGATTCTGTACTGTACAGTCCAACTTGATCAAGGTTGGTTTTACAATGGGAGTTTGGGGGGGAGCGTGGTCAGCTATGGTCCAATTAAAAAGTACAGACAGAGGTTTTATACATGTGCCTTCTGCTGCGTATATAGGCCGAGACCTTGTTCAATGTTTTTATTCAGGGCAACCCCGCACCTGCTTCAAATGCGGGGATTTTCGACACATGAGCAGTGATTGTAATGTTACCAAATGTACATTATGTGGGAAAATCGGACATGTTTCCAGGGATTGCAATGATGTCAAATGTAATTTGTGTGGTGAGAATGGCCATCCTTACAGCAGGTGCCCCTGGGCAAGTCACAATATGGAAAGTGAGAGAGAGCAGAGGGAGGAAACAACTAGGAATGAGAAAGAAGGTCAGGGAAAAGAACAGGGACCAGTTTTTGTGGGAGTAAGGACACGGAGTTCTGTAGACAAGGAATATGCCTTTCAAATGGTGAAAAACGGTAACAATAAAAAAAAGAGGAAAGGTGATGATGAGCAGGTAATCCTTACTAACAGATTTGATGTCTTTTCCACTGATGAGGAAGAGGAGGGTGAGGTGGTAAGGAATGGTGGAGAACCCATTTTTGTACCCAGAGTCAGCAAAAGAAAAGCAAAACAGAATAAAAAAACATCTGAAGTGGTAACTCTTGAAAAGGGTAAAAGTAAAAGAAGGAAATAGAAAGAACAAGTACAGGTTGAGTATCCCATGTCCAAATATTCCGAAATACGGACTTTTTTGAGTGAGAGTGAGATAGTGAAACCTTTGTTTTTTGATGGCTCAATGTACACAAACTTTGTTTAATACACAAAGTTATTAAAAATATTGTATTAAATGACCTTCAGGCTGTGTGTATAAGGTGTATATAAAACATAAATGAATTGTGTGCTTAGACTTAGGTCCCATCACCATGATAATAAGATTTTACTCACCGGTAAATCTATTTCTCGTAGTCCGTAGTGGATGCTGGGGACTCCGTAAGGACCATGGGGAATAGCGGCTCCGCAGGAGACTGGGCACAGCTAAGAAAGAATTAGGACTACCTGGTGTGCACTGGCTCCTCCCACTATGACCCTCCTCCAGACTTCAGTAAGGATACTGTGCCCGGAAGAGCTGACACAATAAGGAAAGGATTTTGAATCCCAGGTAAGACTCATACCAGCCACACCAATCACACCGTATAACTCGTGATATTATACCCAGTTAACAGTATGAACATAACAGAGCCTCTCAACAGATGGCTCAACAATAACCCTTTTAGTTAACAATAACTATATACAAGTATTGCAGACAGTCCGCACTTGGGACGGGCGCCCAGCATCCACTACGGACTACGAGAAATAGATTTACCGGTGAGTAAAATCTTATTTTCTCTAACGTCCTAGTGGATGCTGGGGACTCCGTAAGGACCATGGGGATTATACCAAAGCTCCCAAACGGGCGGGAGAGTGCGGATGACTCTGCAGCACCGAATGAGAGAACTCCAGGTCCTCCTCAGCCAGGGTATCAAATTTGTAGAATTTTGCAAACGTGTTTGCCCCTGACCAAGTAGCAGCTCGGCAAAGTTGTAAAGCCGAGACCCCTCGGGCAGCCGCCCAAGAAGAGCCCACTTTCCTCGTGGAATGGGCTTTTACAGATTTAGGCTGTGGCAGGCCAGCCACAGAATGCGCAATCTGAATTGTGCTACAAATCCAGCGAGCAATAGTCTGCTTTGAAGCAGGAGCACCCATCTTGTTTGGTGCATACAGGATAAATAGCGAGTCAGTCTTCCTGACTCCAGCCGTCCTGGAAACATAAATTTTCAAGGCCCTGACTACGTCCAGTAACTTGGAGTCCTCCAAATCCCTAGTAGCCGCAGGCACCACGATAGGTTGGTTCAAGTGAAAAGCTGATACCACCTTAGGAAGAAATTGGGGACGAGTCCTCAATTCTGCCCTATCCATATGGAAAATCAAATAGGGGCTTTTACATGACAAAGCCGCCAATTCTGACACCCGCCTTGCCGAAGCCAAGGCAAAAAGCATGACCACTTTCCACGTGAGATATTTTAAATCCACGGTTTTGAGTGGCTCAAACCAATGTGACTTTAGGAAACCCAACACCACGTTGAGGTCCCACGGTGCCACTGGGGGTAAAAAAGGAGGCTAAATATGCAGCACTCCCTTGACAAATGTCTGAACTTCAGGCAGTGAAGCCAGTTCTTTTTGGAAGAAAATCGACAGAGCCGAAATCTGGACCTTAATGGAACCCAATTTTAGGCCCATAGTCACCCCCGACTGTAGGAAGTGCAGAAATCGACCTAACTGGAATTCCTCCGTTGGGGCCTTCCTGGCCTCACACCACGCAACATATTTTCGCCATATGCGGTGATAATGTTGTACGGTTACATCTTTCCTAGCTTTAATAAGCGTAGGAATGACTTCCTCCGGAATACCCTTTTCTTTTAGGATCCGGCGTTCAACCGCCATGCCGTCAAACGCAGCCGCGGTAAGTCTTGGAACAGACAGGGCCCCTGCAGCAGCAGGTCCTGTCTGAGCGGCAGAGGCCATGGGTCCTCTGAGATCATTTCTTGAAGTTCCGGGTACCAAGCTCTTCTTGGCCAATCCGGAACAATGAGTATAGTTCTTACGCCTCTTCTCCTTATTATCCTCAGTACCTTGGGTATGAGAGGAAGAGGAGGGAACACATAAACCGACCGGTACACTACGGTGTCACTAGAGCGTCCACAGCTATCGCCTGAGGGTCTCTTGACCTGGCGCAATATTTTTCCAGCTTTTTGTTTAAGCGGGATGCCATCATGTCTACCTGTGGCCTTTCCCAACGGTTTACAATCAGTTGGAAAACTTCTGGATGAAGTCCCCACTCTCCCGGGTGGAGGTCGTGCCTGCTGAGGAAGTCTGCTTCCCAGTTGTCTACTCCCGGAATGAACACTGCTGACAGTGCTAACACGTGATTTTCCGCCCAACGGAGAATCCCTGTGGCTTCTTCCATCGCCGCCCTGCTTCTTGTGCCGCCCTGTCGATTTACATGGGCGACCGCCGTGATGTTGTCTGACTGGATCAGAACCGGACGGTTTTGAAGCAGGGGCTTTGCTCGACTTAGGGCATTGTAAATGGCCCTCAGTTCCAGAACATTTATGTGTAGGGAAGTCTCCTGACTCGACCAAAGTCCTTGGAAGTTTCTTCCCTGAGTGACTGCCCCCCAGCCCCGAAGGCTGGCATCCGTGGTCACCAGGACCCAGTCCTGTATGCCGAATCTGCGGCCCTCTCTGAGATGAGCACTCTGCAGCCACCACAGCAGAGACACCCTGGTCCTCGGAGACAGGGTTATCAACCGATGCATTTGAAGATGCGATCCGGACCATTGGTCCAACAGGTCCCACTGAAAAGTTCTGGCATGGAACCTGCCGAATGGAATCGCTTCGTAGGAAGCTACCATCTTTCCCAGGACCCGCGTGCAATGATGCACCGACACCTGTTTTGGTTTCAGGAGGCCACTCACTAGAGACGACAGCTCCTCGGCTTCCTCCTCTGGGAGAAACACTTTTTTCTGGACCGTGTCCAGAATCATCATTTCGGCCATTACCTTGGTAAATACCCTCGGTGCCTTGGACAGGCCGAACGGCAACGTCTGGAATTGGTAATGACAATCCTGTACCACAAATCTGAGGTACTCCTGGTGAGGATGGTAAATGGGGACATGCAGGTAAGCATCCTTGATGTCCAGAGATACCATGTAATCTCCCTCTTCCAGGCTTGCAATAACCGCCCTGAGCGATTCCATCTTGAACTTGAATTTTTTCAAATATGTGTTCAAGGATTTCAAATTTAAAATGGGTCTCACCGAACCGTCCGGTTTCGGCACCACAAATAGTGTGGAATAGTAACCCCGGCCTTGTTGAAGTAGGGGCACCTTGACTATCACCTGCTGGGAATACAGCTTGTGAATTGCCTCTACCACAGCCTCCCTTTCTGAAGGAGTCGTTGGTAAGGCAGATTTGAGGAAACGGCGGGGGGGTGGGGGGGGGATGTCTCGAATTCCAGCCTGTACCCCTGAGATACCACTTGAAGGATCCAGGGATCTACCTGTGAGCGAGCCCACTGATTGCTGAAGTTTTTGAGACGGCCCCCCACCGTACCTGGCTCCGCCTGCTGAGCCCCAGCGTCATGCGGCGGACTTAGCAGAAGAAGCGGGGGAGGACTTTTGTTCCTGGGAACTGGCTGTATGCTGCAGCTTTTTCCCCCTACCTCTGCCTCTGGGCAGAAAGGACGCTCCTCTACCCCGTCTGCTCTTTTGGGGGCGAAAGGACTGCACCTGATAATATGGTGCTCCCTTTGGTTGTGAGGGGACATGTGGCAAAAATGACGACTTCCCAGCTGTTGCTGTGGAAACTAAGTCTGAAAGACCATCCCCGAACAACTCCTCACCCTTATAAGGCAAAACTTCCATGTGCCTTTTGGAATCTGCATCCCCTGTCCACTGGCGAGTCCATAAGCCTCTCCTGGCACAAATGGACAGTGCACTTATTTTTGATGCCAGCCGGCAAATATCCCTCTGTGCATCTCTTATGTAAAAGACAGCATCTTTAATATGCTCTACATTTAGCAATATAGTGCCCCTGTCTAGGGTGTCAATGTTCTCTGACAGGGAGTCTGACCATGCAGCTGCCGCACTGCACATCCATGCTGAGGCAATAGCTGGTCTCAGTATAATACCAGTGTGTGTATATATAGCTTTTTGGAGAGCCTCCTGCTTTCTGTCAGCAGGTTCCTTTAGGGCGGCCGTATCTTGGGACGGCAGTGCCACCTTTTTTGATAAGCGCGTAAGTGCTTTATCCACTTTAGGGGGTGTTTCCCAACGTGACCTATCCTCTGACGGGAAAGGGAACGCCTTTAGCAATTTTTTTGAAATTACAAATTTTTTATCAGGGGAAGCCCACGCTAGTTCACACACGTCATTTAATTCTTCAGAAGGGGGAAAAACTACTGGTAGTTTTTTCTCCCCAAACATAATACCCTTTTTTGTGGTACCTGGGGTCACCTCAGAAATGTGTAAAACATTTTTCATTGCCTCAATCATATAACGAGTGGCCCTATTGGACATTACATTAGTCTCTTCGTCGTCGACACTGGTATCAGTATCCGTGTCGACATCTGTGTCTGTCACCTGAGGTAGCGGGCGTTTTAGAGCCCCTGATGACTTTTGAGACGTCTGGGCAGGCACGGGCTGAGAAGCCGGCTGCCCCACATTTGGCATGTCGTCAAATTTTTTATGTAAGGAGTCGACACTTTCGCGTAATTCCTTCCACAAGTCCATCCACTCCGGTGTCTGCCCCGCAGGGGGTGACAACACATTTATAGGCACCTGCTCCTCCTCCACATAAGTCTCCTCATCAAACATGTCGACACAGCCGTACCGACACACCGCACACACACAGGGAATGCTCTGACAGAAGACAGGACCCCACAAAGCCCTTTGGGGAGACAGAGAGAGAGTATGCCAGCACACACCAGAGTGCTATATAATACAGGGATTAACTAAATTATATCCCCTATAGCTGCTATGTATGTATTTTGCGCCTAAATTTAGTGCCCCCCCTCTCTTTTTTACCCTTTTCTGTAGTGTAGACTGCAGGGGAGAGCCAGGGAGCGTCCTTCCAGCGGAACTGTGAGGGAAAAATGGCGCCAGTGTGCAGAGGGAGATAGCTCCGCCCCTTTTTCGCGGACTTTTCTCCCGCTTTTTTTATGGATTCTGGCAGGGGTATTCATCACATATATAGCCTCTGGGGCTATATATTGTGATATATTTGCCAGCCAAGGTGTATTTATTGCTTCTCAGGGCGCCCCCCCCCCCCAGCGCCCTGCACCCTCAGTGACCGGAGTGTGAAGTGTGTATGAGGAGCAATGGCGCACAGCTGCAGTGCTGTGCGCTACCTTGGTGAAGACTGATGTCTTCTGCCGCCGATTTTCCGGATTCTTCTTGCTTCTGGCTCTGTAAGGGGGGCGGCGGCGCGGCTCCGGGACCGAACACCAATGGCCGGTTCCATGCGGTCGATCCCTCTGGAGCTAATGGTGTCCAGTAGCCTAAGAAGCCCAAGCTACCACCAGTTAGGTAGGTTCGCTTCTTCTCCCCTTAGTCCCTCGCTGCAGTGAGTCTGTTGCCAGCAGATCTCACTGTAAAATAAAAAACCTAAAATATACTTTCTTTCTAGGAGCTCAGGAGAGCCCCTAGTGTGCATCCAGCTCGGCCGGGCACAGGATTCTAACTGAAGTCTGGAGGAGGGTCATAGTGGGAGGAGCCAGTGCACACCAGGTAGTCCTAATTCTTTCTTAGCTGTGCCCAGTCTCCTGCGGAGCCGCTATTCCCCATGGTCCTTACTGAGTCCCCAGCATCCACTAGGACGTTAGAGAAATCTCATTATGGTATGCAATTATTCCAAAATACGGAAAAATCCCATATCCAAAATACCTCTGGTCCCAAGCATTTTGGATAAGGGATACTCAACCTGTACTGGTAGAAGATGATAGTGGAGAAAGCGGAGAGGAGGAGGTACAGGAGGGTCTAGAATGGGACCCCAGGGGCACAGAGTTGGTGGAAAAAGAGGTGGCCAGGGATTCAGAGGTTGGAAACGGGCATAGTCCTATTGATGAAATGGAAATAGGGGAGACTCAATAGGTAGGAGGAGGAAGAAGAGATTTACATGGACTCTTCTGGTTCAATAATTGAACCAATCGGAGCACCTGCATGTGACTCACTGGGGGTTCCAGGCTTGGCACCTAGATCTGAGCGCAAACCACCAGATCCTGGACCCTCACAGAGTAATGATGACCTGTCCCAAGGGTTAGGTAAGGGGGATGGCATGTTGGGTGTCATTGGGGAGAGGGAAACCCCTCCCAAAGGGAAAGAGATACGAGAATCCAGGTCTTCAAATATGGGGTCAGGGAAAGATGTAAAGGAAAAGTGAGCAAGGTTCTGCTTCTTTAACCAAATGAAACATGGATCCCCAACCCATACAATGTGCCACCATTAATGTGGCTTCCGTAATTTCCGAACGTGCTCGTTTTCTGGTGGTCATTCCGAGTTTATCGCTCGCTAGCAGTTTTTAGCAGCTGTGCAAATGCTATGCCGCCGCCCACTGGGAGTGTATTTTAGCTTAGCAGAAGTGCAAACGAAAGGATCGCAGAGCAGCAGCAAAAAAAATGTGTGCAGTTTTAGAGTAGCTCAATACCGACTCAGCGCTTGCGATCACTTCAGACTGTTCAGTTCCTGTTTTGACGTCACGAACACGCCCGGCGTTCGCCCAGCCACGCCTGCGTTTTTCCGAACACTCCCTGAAAACAGTCAGTTGACACCCAGAAACGCCCTCTTCCTGTCAATCACTCTGCGGCCAGCAGTGCGACTAAAAAGCTTAGCTAGACCTTGTGTGAAACTACATCGTTCGTTGCAATTGTACGACGCGAGTGCACATTCCGCCGCATTCGCATGCGCAGAAGTGCCTTTTTTTGCCTCATCGCTGCACAGCGAACGAATGCAGCTAGCGATCAACTCGGAATGACCACCTCTGTCCTTTGATTTTTTCAATACGATTGAGATTTACTTTTTATTTTTGCAAGAGACCAGAATTAGTAGGTTGGACATCCTCCACAAGGTGAAGCGTGAGTGGAGGCGTGGGCCTTCCTACTGGTCTCTTGCGGCCGAGCCGTACGGTGGGGTGGCAGTACTTTTTACTGGTATGGTAACTGTGCACAGGGTTATAGAATTACAGGCAGGTAGATGTATGATTTTAGATGTCAACCTGAGGGGACATGACCTGAGGCTCATTAATATCTATGGGCCACAGTCAAAGTGGGACAGGAAATGTCTCTTCAGGGAGATAAAAGCGTTCCTTTTTACGGCCCAGCAGATTGTCTTTGGTTGTGATTTCAATACCATTATCAGGCCAAAAGACAGGGGAGGTTCAAGGACATCCCTGGGTCCTGATTCCAATTTTTTAGTTAGCATGGTTAGACAGGCGGGTCTGGTGGATGTGCATGTTCGCCATTTCCCAGACCGCACGGGTTACACCTATTTTAGTGGTAGTCGTAGGTCTAGGATAGATAGGTTTTTTGTTAAGGGAACTTTGAAAACTTTGCCTCCAGAGGTAAAGCTAGTAGAGTTCTCTGGTCACGCTTTTCTCTCTATTACTAATGTGAAGATATCGGGTTCCAAATCACTGACGTTTGGTGGTAGATGAAAAACCAACAGTGGTTTATTGACAGAATAAGTTATAACACAGTTCAGCGCACTTCTGTGATCCAATTCTACATGATGATTCCCTCTTGGAACTCCTGACAGAACATTACTTCTTAAGGCCCGTATTCATGGGCAGATGTGGGAGAGATGTGTGCTAAGCGAACCGTTCAGCACACATCTCTCCCCCCACTCAGCACAGTGCGTTGTGTGCCGAGCGTGCGGGGAGAGCCGCTCATTTCACTCAGTGGGTGAAGTGAGCGACCTGCTAGATTGGCCTGCATGCAGACCAATCTAGCACCAGCGATAGCGATGCGCGGGGCTGCGCATCGCTATCACTGTGGGGGGTACACACGGAGTGATTGCTGCTTGAAATCTAAGCAATCCAGTCAGATTGCTTAGATTTTAAGCTGCGATCGCTCCGTGAGTACCCCCCTTTAGCCAGTCACCTACAACATTCTCCCCTTACCCCAGCTCACACTCTCCCTGTCCCTCAGTCGAGGTCACTCCCCTTGTCCCCCCCCCATCTATGCCTCACACAAGCAGAGTGAGGGGGTCACAGAGGAGTGGAGACGAGGTGTCTGGGTTCCTGCACACAATGGGGTGTACATGATAAGATTAGGCCCAGACATAACCCGTTTACTGTTTAACCTGCTCATCTTACTCCCATCTGATTGTGCAGCTAGGGGACTTACATTACAATGGCCTGACTTACCTATATTACACAACTCTGGCCTACACTTATCCTGCTACCAGTTACATTGCACACAGTATAACTAAATAACCTACATCTTCCAAATATAGCAGATAAACATAACTGTACACTGTAACAATAACATCATACAATATAATACAATATTGCCTAGTATATAGCCAAATACAGATCGGCAATTAGAGTAGTCCATGGGATTGGACCAGGGCTAAGAAGTAATTGCGTGTCTTTTATCACTGTGTGACACAACGTGCCGGCTGTGTCGTTACAACTTTGAATGCTTCAAAAGCTACTCAGAAAGGACGGGGCCTATGGCGCTTGAGCTCTGAGCTCCTAAAGGAAAAAAGTGTTAGACAATTCTTTAGAGACTTCTTTCAATCTCAGGAAACAATTTTGGAGGCAGGTTGGAGTAGATCTGAGTGGTGGGAAGAAACTAAAAAGAGAATTTGGAGACTCTTCCATAGGCTGGTAGCAAAAAAAGAACTTGATAAGAAGGAATATCTATCAGAACCTGAGAAGGAAAATGGATTTCTTAATCTCTGAGTGTGGAGATAGTGGGGAAATCTCCCGGGTGAAAGCTCAGATGAAGGAATATCAGTATAAACGACTGGATTCCTTGGTAGTGGAGAGGGATTTTAGAAAGTACCACTCGCCTGATCCCTACCAAAGCTGTGGAAAATCAGTCAAGGTGAAGGAGGTGAGGGGTCTGCATGACAGACAGGGTGTCCTTCAAGAGGACAAGGAAGGCATCCTGAATGTTATTGGATCCTATTACTCCAATCTTTTGTCTGAGCAGCCACTTATCAGAGAAAGGATGGAAACATTTCTAAGGGAGACTCCTGGTCTTTGTAACCCAGATGCCTCTATTGAAACTTTGGGAAATAATGTGACCGCAGAGGAAATCAGGAAGGCGATTGAAGGATTAAATTTAAAGAAGTCTCCAGGCCCAGATGGGTTAACATCTGAGTTTTATATAGCTTTTGCAGACCTCTTGATTCCCTGCCTTGTAGAAGTACATAATGAGTGCCTGGACGAGGGAATTCTCCCTCCTTCTATGAGGTTATCTGCTCTCATATTGTTGTCCAAAGGTAAGGATCCTTCTCGCAATGAGAAGTGGGGCCCCATCGCCCTTCTCAATACAAATAGAAAGAATTTGGCAAAAGTACTTTTCAATAGGTTGTCAGAGTTTTCTGAACAACTGCTTTCCCCATCTCACCACTGTACTGTGAAGGGCCGCGGCACCTTTAGTGCAGTCCTTGGCGTCCGGGAGGCCATAGAGCAGTGCCGTGTTGAGAAAAGGGGAAAGTACTTGCTGGCATTAGATCAGTCTAAGGCTTTTGACCGAGTAAATCATGAGTACATGTGGGCCTTGCTTGAAAGGTATGGATTTCCAGTCAGGGTGGTGAATTGGCTAAGAACAATATACAGTCAGGCCGAGAGCTTCCCACTTGTTAATGGTAGGGTGGGTCCTACCTTTGGGGTGAGCTCTGGTGTTCGTCAAGGATGCCCCCAGAGCCCCCTTCTATATGTATTTGGGATCGATCCCTTCATCAGAAGGGTAGAGAACGGTACAGTGGGAGGAGTTCAGCTGGGAGTGGAGTTCCCTCTGAAGGTAGTGGCTTATGCAGATGATGTCACAGTGCTTCTGTCATCAGTGGCAGATGCACGTGAAGTAGAAAATCTCATCTGTGAATACTCTGAAGCTTCGTGCTCCAGAATAAACCATGAGAAGTGTGAAGTTTTCTGGATGGGGGAGGATGGCGAGGAATTTTGCCTTCCGGATAGCCTCCCCCCGGCCACTTCACAGATAAAGATTTTAGGCATCTGTTTCGACCATGGTGACTATGCCACTCTAAATTGGGAGAGAACACTGGAAAATGCTGCCCGGAAAGTAGAGAGCTGGAAGAGATGGAAATTTTGTTACAGGGAAAAGGTTGACTTGTGCAAAACCTACCTGATCCCGATCTTTCTGTACGTCAGCTATGTGTGCTTCTTGCCTCAATCTTTATGGACCAAATTGAACTCTCTGTTCTTTATGTTACTTTGGAGGAACAGAATAAATATAGTCAAGAGGGGCATCACTTATAAGTCACGGAAAGACGGGGGTTTGAGTATTGTCAACCCTGTGGTCTTTACTTTTGTAAAACTTTATTTTGGGAGCCTAGTGTTAGAGACTCCCCCTCGATGGGTAAGTGGCTTTGGGATCTGGGTGTCTCCCTTCCTCTGGTTTTGGTTAGAAGGAGGTCAAGTGAAGAGTCCTCAAATTCGGCATGGTTATCTTCCGATCTACGTTATCCAGTGCTTGAAAGTGATAAAGCGTTGGGGTCTGGAAGTGGAGGAAGTCAAAAGTCTTTCCAGGAAGGAGTTGGGGGAGAGGATTTTGTGAACCCAATTTCATGTTCCGCTGTCACTAAGGGATTGCCCGAGCGATGTCGCTTCAGCAGGGTTGGCTCTGATTAATTCGGAGAGAATACAGCTGAAGTTCAGAGATATTGCTTGGCTTTCTTTCCACGGGAAGCTTTACGTAAAGGGGCACATGATGTGGAGAAATGCCAGTGATCGTGGTTGTCCACGGGAGGAATGTCTAGGGGAGGTGGAGACAATGGACCATTTCCTGATCAAGTGTCCCTTTAATGTAACAGTTTACTAGAGAGTTTCAGGAGCTCTGGGTATCCCGTGCCTTTCGGGGCTTAGTTACCCTGAGTGGGCTTATGGAGCTTTCAAAAGATATGGTAGATTTAATTTGACCACCATTTTTTAGTCAGTTTAGCAGTTAGATATTACACTTGGATGGCACGGTGTCAGGTGTCCATAAGAAATAAAGTCCTTCCCTGTGAAGTGGTGGTGGATTTAATTCTGCACGAGGTGGAAAGGATGATGGTTCTGGATAAGGAGAGGATGGATGCTGTCAGGTGGTCCCGTTGGTGGGGCTCCTGAAACCCCCTTGAGTGGGCGGTAGAAGTCCTCTCTAAATCTAGCTTTAGGGTCTTTTCTTCATTTCACATCCCATAGATTTTAAGTACTTTCATTTTTTATGGAATAGGTTTGCATACATCTAACTAGCTTTGCTCAGTTTTTCTTAAACATAAGTGTGTAGGTTTGGGTGGAGTGTTGGTGAGGGAGGTGGTTGGTTTGGAGTATTATTTCTAAATATTTATATATACAGTGTATATTATTTATTCAAGGAACGTAAATTTGAGTTCTGTTTGTTAATCATTATTTTTTTTTATTTTTTTTGCATAATGTATTATTTATTTATTTGTTTTCTGTATATATTGTAAATTTTGATGCAAGTTTTAAATAACTGAAACATTTCCTGATATACTCTGTGCTGCTGGGCACCCTGCTTCTCCCACTATATAACTCTCAGTCTGCGTCTCCCTGCTGCTGATATACTCTGTGCTGCTGGGTACCATGCTCCTCCCACTACAAAACGCTCAGTCTGAGGCTTCCCGCTGCTTATACTCTGTACTGCTGGGGACACTGCTCCTCCCACTATATAACTCTCAGTCTGTGGCTTCCCGCTGCTGATATACTCTGTGCTGCTGGGGACACTGCTCCTCCCACTATATAACTCTCAGTCTGTCTCCCTGCTGCTGATATACTCTGTGCTGCGGGGGACACTGCTCCTCCCACCAATAACGCTTACCTTCAGCTGATGGAGGATTCTCTCCTCTTCCAGAACATGAGATAACTTTGCGTTCTCCTCTAGAGCTGTGAGGAGCCGCTGGTCGGGGGCACTATTCTGGAGCAGGAGGCAGCTTTGGCGTTTAAGCTGGTTCTGTTCAATGTACATCTGGAAGACAGCAGAAGCATGGCGTCACCCTCTGTGAGGACGGTCAGTGAGAGTGCTGCGACTCCGCAGGATATTTATAAAATCCTTCGGGGGCCATACAAAAATGATCAACTTAAAAATTACTCTGCCCCCCAGTAGTTATGCCCCTTAGAGGTACTGAGTGTGCGGGAGGCACGTGTCCCGGCCGTTGCTATGGAGCTGGGACGCCGCACCTCCCGCTGACCCCGCTCGGTGCCTAGCAACAGGCGGATGCCAGGTGCAAGGTTTTCTGGTCCCCGCCCGGCGCCTAGCAACAGGTGCCGGGCACTGTAAGCAGACGGATCCCTAGCAACGGGGACGCCGGAGGCAGACGGCGTTCCCCGTTGCTGGGTAACTAAGTACCCAGCTGTGTACAAGGACGCGTAGCGGGACAGCTGCACGATATTTGCAATTAAGGAGTTTCTTCTGTGATTGGTGCAGCACCATTTATATTCTCTTCCTGGTCACTCCAAAGACGCTGGTGATAGTTCCTGCTTCTGTGTGAACCTGTCAGCTCGTTGGAGATCCTGCCTGTGTTGTGCTGGGACCTGGAGTCTTGACCAGATCTTGCAGCCGGTGTTCAGGTTTTCATGGAGTATCCACGCTAATAGTTCTTTGTTTATATTTATATCTGTAACATCTCTGAGCATTGTTGCTCTCACTGTTTATTTGCTTATAACATCTAAGACCATTGTTGTTCTCATTATCACTCGTGCATTGGTGTTGCAGGGTTAGTTAGGTTCCCCCTTACTCACTCGCAGTCTCGGATGGTGCCTTGTCACTTAATAAGACCGGGGGGGGGGGGGGGCATCAGAGTTTGGGCGTACCTAATTTGTCCATTCAAATGCGTCTGCTGTGGGCAGAAGAACTCTAGCATCGCAGGCACCATCCGACCACTAAGAGGGGTAACGGAGTCAGGGGTAGAGCACGAGTTGTTGCAGACATCAATTCTAGCTGCAGCTTTACCTGTGAGTACTGGAACTTCCCAGTTGTCGCATACTCCCCTGAGTTCCAGGTACTCATCCGTAACAGTATCACCAGCCAAAAAAACGTAGCTCCGTGGGTGGTTTGTCCAACACAAAATCCGGCTCAGAATCTGGCGGGCCAGATCCAAGGTTTGACCCAGCAGCTACGGGATCTTACTCTTTGAATGGACTTTCAGGAGGAAACTCGTAGGACCCAGATTGTCACATTATCCGCTCCCAGGAAGCCTAAGCTAAACCTCCCAGATTGTTTACGGCCTCCAGAAAACCTGTTTGTGAACTTCCGGGAAAGTTGCAAGCTGTATTTCAAGCTCAGGACTTTCTCTTCGGGCACTGAGACCCAGCGAGTAGGGATCATAATGTCCCTGTTACAAGGTGACCCACAGTCTCTATGATGATCCAGATCGGGCAGCGTCCGCAGGGGCCCATCTTCGTTCTCTTAAACAAGGGAGAAACTCTTCTGAGGTGTATTGTACCGAATTTCGCAGATGGGCCAATGATTGTGGCTGGAATGACCCAGCACTTCAGAGTCAGTTCCGGTTAGGATTAACAGAACAAATCAAGGATTTTCTCGTCCAATATCCTTCTACGGCCACCCTGGATGCACTCATGGAGTTAGCCATCAAATGAGATAGGCGGATTCGGGAACAAAGAATGGAGAAAAAGGTCCCCTCACCTACGTCTCGTTGGACGGTGCCAGAGGTTGTAGGGGATATGGAGGAACCCATGCAAATCGTGGCTTTCCATTTAACACCTCAAGAGAAGGCGAGACGTCGTACTCTTGGACTGTGTCTCTATTGCGGGACCAAGGGACATCTGGTGAACATTTGTCCTCAGAAAGCGGAAAACTAGTAGACTCGAGAAATTTGGGGAGTCTTTTCGGGTATCTGTTCAATCTCCACAAATAATTTGTTGTTGTTACCCGTGAGGATAACAACACCTTCTGGTCCTAGTGAGGTTACTGCTTTTGTTGATTCCAGGGCTGCCGGAACTTTTATGGACTTGGAATTTGCTCTTGCCAGAAGAATTCCTACGGAAACACTTTGCTCACCAATTTCCGTTTGTGGATTGGATGGTAGTCCTCTCCAAAACGATCAGGTCAGTACCCGGACTCCAGTCCTCCAGTTTTTTGTCAGAATGTTCCGTTGTGAAGAGTTATCCTTTTTTCTGGTACACTGTCCCCTAACTCCAATTGTTCTGGGCCTGCCTTGGCTTAAGATTCATAATCCAGTATTCAACTGGAGTACTGGAGATCTGGTTTCTTGGGGCACGGAATATGCAATCAAATTCCTGACCATGCCTCGCTCAGCACTTCCTGTCCCTGAAGGGTTGCCAACCCAGTACATATCTTTTACGGACGTTTTCTCCAAACAACAAGCTGAATCTCTGCCTCCTCACCGCCCTTATGATTGTGCAATCAATCTCATACCTGAAGCTAGACTCCCCAAGGGCCGCCTTTACGCTCTGTCTTTGCCCAAGACGAAAGCTATGGAGGAATATATCCGGGAGAGCTTAGAAAAAGGCTTCATCAGGTCTTCTAAGTCACCGGTAGGAGCCGTTTTTTTCTTCGTCGGTAAAAAGGACAGCTCTTTACGGCCACGTATTGACTACAGGGGACTGATAAGATTACAATCAAAAATTCATACCCATTATACCTGATCGCTGTCTTATTTGATCAGCTCAAAAGTGCTACAATATTTTCCAAGATCGATTTACGAGGGGCATATAATCTTATTCGGATCCGGCAGGGAGATGAATGGAAGACCACATTCAATACTCATTCGGGTCACTATGAGTACTTGGTTATGCCTTTTGGACTCTCCAACACCCCTGCCATCTTCCAGGATCTCATAAATGATGTTCTTCAGGATTTCCTTGGAAAATTTGTGGTCGTCTATATCGATGATATTCTGATCTACTCTGCCTAACTTAAAGAACATCGAGCTCATGTAAAAGCGATCCTCCCCAAACTAAGGGAGAATCATCTGTATGCAAAATTGGAAAAATGTGAATTTGAGGTTGAGAAGGTGGTCTTCCTAGGATATATCATCACCGAAAGGGGTTTTCTATGGATCCTAAGAAACTTCGGGCAATTGTGGAATGGGTCTGTCCTTCCAATCTAAAAGCTACTCAACGTTACCTTGTTTTTGCAAAATATTACAGAAGATTCATTGATTCTTTTTCCTCAATTATTGCTCCAATTGTGAGCCTGACCAAGAAAGGTGCATATCCTGCTCATTGGCCACCACAGGCGGTAAAGGCTTCTGAGGACATCAATAAAGCGTTTATCTCTGTTCCTGTTCTTCGGCATCTCGATCCAAATCTACCTTTCATTGTAGAAGTGGACGCCTCCGAAGTAGGCGTTGGAGCTATACTTTCGCAAGAGGATCCACTCAGTCATAAGCTCTATACCTGTGCGTTTTCCTCTCGAAAATTTTCTCCTGCTGAAGTCAACTATGACGCAGGGAATCGAGAGATTCTAGCAGTCAAATGTGCTTTGGAAGAATGGAGACACTGGCTGGAGGGAGCAAGGCATACAATAACCGTTTTCAAAGACCACAAAAATTTAGTCTACCTTGAATCTGCTAAAAGATTAAATTCTCGACAAGCCAGATGGGCACTGTTTTTTGCCAGGTTCAATTTCATTATTACCTATAGGCCCGGATCGAAAAACATCAAATGTGACGCTATAGCCCGAAGTTTTCTGTCTTGTCATGAAGTCTCTAAGCATCCGGAGCCGATTTTTTTCCCAGGGTGTATCCTTGCTGGCCTAACCATGAATCTTGTCTCTCAAGTCCAGTCAGCACAGATGCAGGCCCCATCTGAGACTCCTTCAGGACTCCTGTTTGTTCCAGAGAAACTCAGATCAGCTGTGTTATCTGAGTTCCATGCCAACAAAACTTCAGGACATCCAGGGGTTAATAAGATTTTACATCTTCTCTCACGCTCTGTATGGTGGCCAACTATTAAGGCAGACGTTCAAGAGTTTGTTAGGGCCTGTCATATCTGTGCCAAAAACAAGTCTCCTCGTGTTCTTCCTTCTGGACAATTACTTCCTCTGTCTGTACCCTCCAAGCCATGGACCCATTTGTCAATGGATTTTATTGTAGATTTACCAAGATCTTCCAAATGTTCGGTCATCTGGGTGGTGGTTGACTGTTTCAGTAAAATGGCTCATTTCATTCCTCTGTCTAAATTGCCTAATACTAAGGATCTTGCTTCTTTATTCGTTCAGCACATATTCCGTATTCATGGCCTACCACAAGACATTGTCTCGGATAGAGGCTCTCAATTCATAGCCCGTTTCTGGAGATCTTTCTGTGCGGAACTAGGAATCAATATCAGTCTCTCGTCACCCACAGTCCAAAGGCCAGACAGAACAGTTTAATCAATCTTTGGAGCAACATCTACGATGTTATATATCTAAATGCCAGGATGATTGGGTGGACTATCTACACTTTGCAGAGTTTGCGTATAATAATTCTAAACATTCTTCAACTTCCATGTCTCCTTTCTTCTGTGTTTCCGGTATTTCACTCCATCACGACTGTCTAGTTCTTCTGTTTCTTTCGTGTCTCGCCTTAGGAGGATTTGCAGGAAAGCACATCAAGCCTTGGAGGATGCGGCAGTCCGGTCTAAGAGATTTTCTGACAGATTTCGGAAACCTTGTTCTGTTAAAGTAGGAGACATGGTATGGTTAGCTGCCCGAAACATCAAGCTCCGCCAGAGATCTCAAAAATTGGGTCCCCATTACATTGGACCATTTAAAATCATCCAGAAAATCAATCCAGTTGCTTTTCGTCTGCAATTACCCAGGTCTTTGAGAATCAATAATAACTTCCATTGTTCTCTATTTAAATTGGCATTTGTTTCTAAGAAATTTAAAGTAAGAGGTTTCAGGAGACCTTCTCCAGTCTTGATTCAAGGACATCAAGAATTTGTTGTTGAGAAAATTCTGGACTCCAAGTTTGTACAGGGTCAAGTAGATTTTTTAGTTCATTGGAAAGGCTACGGTCCTGAAGAGATAACTTGGGTGCCTGGGAAATTCCTTCATACTCCTGAATTAAAGAAAGGATTTTTCAAGAAATATCCCCAGAAGCCTGGATCTATGGGTTTCTTAACCCCTCTTCAGGAAGGGTACTGTTAGCGCCGGGAGGTGCGTATCTCGGCCATTACCGTGGAGCTGGGACACCGCACCTCCCGCTGACCCCTGCCCGGCGCCTAGCAACAGGCAGTCACAGTACACAGGTGTCATATATCACATTACTCAGCGCAGTCTCCTGGTGCGTCCTAGTCACATTGTGCTCCGTATACAGCCTCAGTCACAAACAGTATACAGGTGTCATATCACATTACTCAGCGCAGTCTCCTGGTGCGTCCTAGTCACATTGTGCTCCGTATGCAGCCTCAGTCACACACAGTATACAGGTGTCATATATCACATTACTCAGCGCAGTCTCCTGGTGCGTCCTAGTCACATTGTGCTCTGTATACAGCCTCAGTCACACACAGTATACAGGTGTCATATATCACATTACTCAGCGCAGTCTCCTGGTGCGTCCTAGTCACATTGTGCTCCGTATACAGCCTCAGTCACACACAGTGTACAGGTGTCATATATCGCATAACTCAGCGCAGTCTCCTGGTGCGTCCTAGTCACATTGTGCTCTGTATACAGCCTCAGTCACACACAGTATACAGGTGTCATATATCATATTACTCAGCACAGTCTCCTGGTGCATCCTAGTCATATTGTGCTCCGTATACAGCCTCAGTCACACACAGTATACAGGTGTCATATATCATATTACTCAGCACAGTCTCCTGGTGCATCCTAGTCATATTGTGCTCCGTATACAGCCTCAGTCACACACTGTATACAGGTGTCACATATCACATTACTCAGTGCAGTCTCCAGGTGCGTCCTAGTCACATTGTGCTCCGTATACAGCCTCAGTCACACACAGTATACAGGTGTCATATATCACATTACTCAGCGCAGTCTCCTGGTGCGTCCTAGTCACATTGTGCTCCGTATACAGCCTCAGTCACACACAGTATACAGGTGTCATATATCATATTACTCAGCACAGTCTCCTGGTGCATCCTAGTCATATTGTGCTCCGTATACAGCCTCAGTCACACACAGTATACAGGTGTCATATCACATTACTCAGTGCAGTCTCCTGGTGCGTCCTAGTCACATTGTGCTCCGTATACAGCCTCAGTCACACACAGTGTACAGGTGTCATATATCACATTACTCAGCGCAGTCTCCTGGTGCGTCCTAGTCATATTGTGCTCCGTATACAGCCTCAGTCACACACAGTATACAGGTGTCATATCACATTACTCAGTGCAGTCTCCAGGTGCGTCCTAGTCACATTGTGCTCCGTATACAGCCTCAGTCACACACAGTATACAGGTGTCATATATCACATTACTCAGCGCAGTCTCCTGGTGCGTCCTAGTCACATTGTGCTCCGTATACAGCCTCAGTCACACACAGTATACAGGTGTCATATATCATATTACTCAGCACAGTCTCCTGGTGCATCCTAGTCATATTGTGCTCCGTATACAGCCTCAGTCACACACAGTATACAGGTGTCATATCACATTACTCAGTGCAGTCTCCTGGTGCGTCCTAGTCACATTGTGCTCCGTATACAGCCTCAGTCACACACAGTATACAGGTGTCATATATCACATTACTCAGCGCAGTCTCCTGGTGCGTCCTAGTCACACTGTGCTCTGTATACAGCTTCAGTCACACACAGTATACAGGTGTCATATATCACATTACTCAGCGCAGTCTCCTGGTGCGTCCTAGTCACATTGTTCTCTGTATACAGCCTCAGTCACACACAGTATACAGGTGTCATATATCACATTACTCAGCGCAGTCTCCTGGTGCGTCCTAGTCACATTGTGCTCTGTATACAGCCTCAGTCACACACAGTATACAGGTGTCATATATCACATTACTCAGCGCAGTCTCCTGGTGCATCCTAGTCACATTGTGCTACGTATACAGCCTCAGTCACACACAGTATACAGGTGTCACATATCACATTACGCAGCGCAATCTCCTGGTGCGTCCTAGTCACATTGTTCTCTGTATACAGCCTCAGTCACACACAGTATACAGGTGTCATATATCACATTACTCAGCGCAGTCTCCTGGTGCATTCTAGTCACATTGTGCTCCGTATACAGCCTCAGTCACACACAGTATACAGGTGTCATATATCACATTACTCAGCACAGTCTCCTGGTGCGTCCTAGTCACACTGTGCTCTGTATACAGCTTCAGTCACACACAGTATACAGGTGTCACGTATCACATTACCTCCTGCGCCAGTGACTCCGCTGTGTGCCGCAGATCTTTCTCCATCTGTAAGCTGGTCTGTAACTCTTCATATTCTTCCACCGCCAGTACGGAGACTACGAGGAAACAGATGACGCACAGAGCTCAGACATGGAAGGGAACCGCAGTACACAGGGACTGTCGCCATGTGTAGAGATCTGGATATTTCTCTATAAACACAGAACATGTGAGTTTCTATTCTTCATACATGTGTCACGTACACATGTGATAGCATCCATTACACGCCATCCACAATAAATGGCATCACCAGCCACTGAGGTACAATACTGCAAACAAACCGTAATTGTGTAACGAGCTAAAGTCACACCGCCTCATTCCAATCTCTTCTCGCACGGTAGTCACTAGTGATCTGTAATAAACCTCATCCCTGGTGACTATGGCGGCCCTGTGCGGAGGATATGATGTGGTTACATTTATGGTTATGTGTTGTATATGTGTATGTGTCATTAGGACGTGCCAGTGAGGGTTAGGGTTACATTCTGCCTCCACAGGGGACACTCAGGGTGCCATAGCTTATCCAGACTTTAGTAAGGCTTCTGACACTGTTCCACATCGCAGACTGCTAAATACACTCTAAAGCTTGTGACTGGATACTAGAATTATTGAATGGATAAGATCTTGGTTGCAGGATAGAAAACAGAGAGTTGTGGTAAATGGAGTGCATTCACAGGAGGGAAAAGGGTGGCACTCAAAATCCCGACCGTCAGGATACCGACAACTATTCTCCCTCTTGAGGTGTCCACAACAAACATGGAGGTAAATTAAAAAGCGCGCCACTGTGCCCACAGCGTGGCGAACGCAGCAAGACCGCAAGGGGCTATTTTGCGCGCACCCCGCTGCCGGCATTCCGGTGGTTGGGTTCCTGGCGACGGTGTATCGTAATACACCCGAGGGAAAGGTTACCAGTGGAGTACCCCAGGGATCTGTACTTGGACCAGGGCTTTCTAATATCTTCATTGGTGACATTGCAAATGGCATTAAAGGGAAAGTGCCGATGACACAAAGGTATGCAACAGGGTAGACACACCAGGAGGGGGAAACAAATGATTGAGGATCTAGGTAGACTAGAGAAATAGACAAAGAGTCTGGCAATAACAGTTTAATGCCCAAAAATGAGTTTCTAAATAAATGTAACTTTCCCTCCACCTCATGAGCTGAACAGTCTGGACTAACCCTGAAAATAAATTTCAGATTCCCAAAAGAATTCAGGCAGCGTACCCTTTCCCTGCAGAGGATAGGAAAAGGTGGGAATCACCCCCCATTTTAGACAGTGCTCTGTCACGATTAACAGAAAAGGTGATTATCCCTGCGTCTGGGGCGGCTTCACTAAAGGACCCGGCAGACTGCAAGTTGGAGACTACGTTAAAATCTATTTATGTGGCCAATGGGACACTACTCAGACCTACCATTTCCTGCGCGTGGGTGAGTAGTGCTATTGAAAAGTGGTCAGAAAACTTGTCATCAGAAAATGACACAATAGATAGAGACGAGATTCTCCTAACGTTAGGTCATATCAAAGACGCTGCTGCGTACATGCTAGAAGCAATGAAGGATATTGGTCTCTTGGGATCAAGAGCCGCTACCATGGCAATCTCAGCACGGAGGGCGTTGTGGATTCGCCAATGGAATGCTGACGCAGATTCCAAAAAGAATACAAAGGTGAAGCCTTGTTTGGAGATAAGCTGGATGCTTTAGTTTCTGCGGCTACCGCAGGCAAATCGTCATTTTTACCTAATGTTCCTGCGCCGGCTAAAAAGACACATCACTCTCAGATGCAGTCCTTTCGGCCCAATAAGTACAAAAAGGGTAAAGGTTCCACTTTCTTTGCAGGTAAAGGAAGGGGAAAGGGAAAAAAAGTCCACAGCGTCTACAGGATCACAGGAGCAGAAATCAACCTCTGATTCTGCCAAATCTTCAGCATGACGCTGGGGCTCCCTTGCGGGAGTCCGCTCAGCTGGGGGCACGTCTGTAACTCTTCAGTCAGATTTGGGTTCAATCTGGTCTGGATCCGTGGGTTTTACAAATTGTGTCCCACGGGTACAAGCTGGAGTTTCAAGACATTCTCCCATGCCGATTTTTCAAATCAACCTTGCCAGCTTCTATCTCAGACAGGGAAGTGGTGGCAGCAGCAATACAAAAATTGTGTCAGGATCAAGTGATTGTCCTGGTTCCCTGGTTACAACAAAGATGTCACAACTGAGGGCCTGAGCTGACGGGAGGCAGCCTCAGTTGTAGGGGCTGAGATGTACCGGAACCTGGGAGGTTGTATCAGACCCCTGGACATGTAACTAACATGAATAATAACTGCCCGAAGGCGTGACCACGACAACTTAGATAAAAGTCAATGATGTTTATTATGACAACTCCGCATCACAGCAGCAATAAAAGAAAACGTAAAAGTCAGCAAAGAATAAATACAGTTCCTGGGTACTACAGGATGGCAGGAGCCACAGGGCACTGGTAGTGTGAGATAGTTCTTATGATCTTCTAGATGGAAAGTCCTTACCAGGCCCGGCTGTAGCAATGGAGATAACCCAGGATTGTACCAGCTGGTGTTCCAGGAAGAGCTGGGTTGCTGAAGGTAAAACAGCTGCTGTGGATACTGGCTGGAACCAGACTGTTGTTAGCACGGAGTGGATACTGGCTGGAACCAGTTAAATAATAAATGAACTTTGGGAGCGATGAAATGTGAACTGAAATGTAGAACTTGAGAGCGGAGAAATAATAATTCCGGTGGAGAGTGGTAAAGTGTAGAAAGGACACCGGCCCTTTAAGGGAAGCTGTACTCTGCTGGAAGCTGAGGCTGGAAGCAGGTAGTGTTGTAGCTGGAAACAGATGAATCCACAATGGATTGGAGAGTCAGGCTACACCGCAGGTGGAATGCTGGTGCGGGTCTCTATGGTGGAAGTCTTGAGACAGGAGCTGGAACCTGGAAGACAATCATAGAAGAGAGACAAACAGGAACTAGGTTTGACAACCAAAGCACTGACGTCTTCCTTGCTCAGGTACAGCTTACTTATACCTGCAGCAAGGAAGGGGTTGGCTAGGCAATTATGCAAATCAACAACACAGACAGCAGATTGGTGGAAATGATCAGATGACAGAATCCAAGATGGCTGCGCCCATGCAGACACTTGGAGGGAAGTTTGGTTTGTAATCCATGTGGTCTGGGAAACAGTAATGGCGGCGCCGGCCACCGGAGACAGGAGACGCCAGGCTGATAGATGCACATTTAACCACGCGGGCACAGCGGAGGCCGCGGCTGATGAAAAGACCACTCTGTATGTGGAAACTCAGGAACAGCGGAATCCGGTCCTGGAACGCTGAGCCCGCCTTAGGAGGCATCTGAAGGGTAAGTAATGGCGTCCAGATACCCGGATCGTGACAGCACCCCCCCCTTTAGGAGTGGCCCCAGGACACTTCTTAGGCTTTAAAGGAAACTTTGCGTGGAAATTTCGGACCAAGGCAGGAGCATGGACGTCAGAGGCATTGGTCCAAGAGCGTTCTTCAGGACCATAGCCCTTCCAGTCAATGAGATACTGAAGTTGACCGTAACGGTGACGTGAGTCCAGGATCTTGGCCACTTCATACTCAACGCCTCGTTGAGTTTGGACTTTCGGAGTTGGTGGAAGTGAGGAATGAAACCGATTCAAGATTAGCGGTTTCAACAGGGAAACATGGAATGTCCTGGGTATTTTTAAGAAGGGAGGTAACTGGAGTCTGTAAGCAACAGGATTGATGACTTGATCAATTTTGAAAGGACCGATGTAGCGAGGTGCAAACTTCATACTGGGAACTCTTAACCTCAAATTCTTCGTGGATAACCATACCCGATCACCCACCTTGAGAGCAGGAACTGCTCGACGCTTCTTATCCGCAAACTTCTTGTACCTGAACGATGCCTTGAGCAGAGCTGATCGTACGCTCTTCCAGATATTGGCAAACTGATGCAAGGTGATATCCACTGCGGGAACAGAAGTTGCTGGAAGCGGTTGGAACTCAGGGACTTTAGGGTGGAATCCAAAGTTGGTGAAGAATGGTGTTGAAGAAGATGAAGAATGATACTGGTTGTTATGACAGAACTCGGCCCAGGGAAGTAATTGAACCCAGTCATCTTGAGAGGAGGACACATAGATGCGGAGGAAGGCCTCCAAGTCCTGATTCACCCTCTCAGTTTGACCATTGGTCTGAGGATGGTAAGCCGTGGAAAACTTTAACTTGACTTGGAGGACTTGACATAAACTTCGCCAGAATTTGGCTGTGAATTGAACTCCTCGATCTGAGATAATTTCTTCTGGAAGACCGTGGAGTCGGAAGATCTCTTGTATGAATACTTGAGCCAACTTGGAAGCTGACGGAAGACCGGTGAGAGGAATGAAGTGCGCCATCTTGGTGAACCGGTCAACTACCACCCAGATGGTATTGAACTTGTTGCACATGGGCAAATCTGTAATAAAATCCATCGACAAATGGGTCCATGGTCGACGGGGAACAGATAGTGGAACCAGTTGCCCCGCAGGCGACTGGCGGGATACTTTATGTTGAGCACACTTTGGGCAAGATGCAATAAACTCCAAAACGTCCTTTTTCAGAGTTGGCCACCAATAGGACCTAGAGATAAACTCCAGGGTTTTTTGGATACCTGTATGTCCGGCAAAACGGGAAGCATGGGCCCAATGCATGAGCTTCTTCCTTAGTGTCGGCTTCACAAAACTTTTCCCTGATGGGGGCGTAGAGTCCATCCCTACCGTGGAGAATGCCAACGGATTTATAATAGGATGCTTGTCTGAAGACTCTGACTCATTTTCTTGCTCCCATGAGCGGGAAAGGGCATCGGCCTTGCGATTCTGAGAGCCCGGACAGAACTGGAGTTTAAAGTCGAACCTGGAAAAGAAAAGTGCCCATCTGGCCTGACGAGGGTTGAGACATTGTGCGCCTTTTAGATATAGAAGGTTCTTGTGGTCTGTAAGGATGGTGATTGAATGAGAAGCTCCCTCCAACAGATATCTCCACTCCTCTAGAGCGAGCTTGATGGCTAGCAACTCCTGGTCGCCAATGGCATAGTTGCGCTCCGCTGGGGAGAACTTCCGTGAGAAGAAACTGCAAGGATGTAAATGACCATCTTTAGCCCTCTGAGATAACACCGCTCCTACTCCAACGGAGGAGGCATCCACCTCTAAGATGAAAGGAGAGTCGATGTCAGGCTGTTTCAGGACAGGTGCAGAGATGAACCTCTGTTTTAAAAGATGAAAAGCTTGCATGGCTTCTTCAGACCACTTGGACGGGTTAGCACCCTTCTTGGTGAAAGCAGTAATAGGCGCCACAATGGTGGAAAAGTCTCGTATAAACTTTCGGTAATAATTGGCGAACCCTAAGAACCTCTGGACCCCTTTGAGGGTTAAGGGTACCGGCCAATTCTGGATTGCTTGTAGTTTCTCAGGATCCATCTCTAGTCCGGAACCGGACACAATGTACCCTAGAAACGGAATGGACTTGACTTCAAAGACGCATTTCTCTAATTTGCAGTAGAGATGATTGACACGGAGACGGGACAGAACCTCCTTTACCCAGAAACGATGTTCCTCTAAATCGTTGGCAAAAATGAGGATATCATCTAGATAGACCACGACATGACGGTATAGAATGTCTCTGAAGATCTCAATGACGAAATGCTGGAAGACAGCTGGAGCATTGCTCAATCCGAAGGGCATGACGAGGTACTCATAATGTCCGTCACGGGTGTTAAAGGCGGTCTTCCACTCGTCACCCTCACGGATCCGGATGAGATTGTATGCACCTCTCAGGTCCAGCTTTGTAAAGATGGTAGTTCCGCTAACTCTGTCAAAGAGCTCAGTAATCAGGGGTAAAGGATAGCGGTTCTTGATGGTAATGTCGTTCAAACCTCTGTAGTCGATGCACGGCCGCAGACCACCATCTTTCTTCTTTACAAAAAAGAAGCCTGCGCCGGCTGGAGAAGAAGAAGGTCGAATGAACCCCTTTGCTAGGTTCTCTTTAATGTATTCCTCCATAGACTGTGTCTCGGGGAGAGACAACGGATAAGTTCGGCCTCGAGGTGGAACCTTCCCTGGAACGAGATCAATCGGGCAGTCCCATTCTCTATGAGGAGGAAGGATATCAGCAGAAGCTTTACTGAACACATCCGTGAAATCTTGATATGGAGGAGGTGGAACATCAGACGACCTGGGGGAGGAAGAACAGACAGGCAACACTTTAAACAAACATGTCTTAGTACAGGAGGAACCCCATGCCAGGATTTGCGTAGTCGTCCAATCAATTGTAGGATTGTGAAGACGGAGCCATGGAAGGCCCAGGACCACAGGATGTGTGGCTCTTGGAATCACTAAAAATGAAATAAGTTCGGAATGAAGAACTCCCACTCTCAGACGAACTGGTAGAGTCCTTAGAGAAATAACTGTATCAAAAATTTTACTGCCATCCACAGCAGTTAAGGAAAGGGACGAAGGAAGTCTCTCGGTGGGTAGGGACCACCGTTTAACATAGGCTTCAGTAATAAAGTTCCCAGCTGCTCTGGAATCCAGGAGGGCAATGACGTTCTGATAACGTTGAGCAACTTGAAGCGAGACTGGGAGGTTACAATCTTGAGGAGATGGAGAGGAGATCATTACTCCTAGCCGGCCCTCTCCTTGGCGAGCTAGGATTTGGAGTTTCCCGGACGTTTGGGACAGGCATTAATGGTGTGAGACGGAGCTGCACAATACAGACAGAGAAACTCGGAGAGACGTCTTCGGCGCTCAGCAGGAGTTAAACGGGAACGGCCAATTTGCATGGGTTCATCTGTAGTTGGTGACAGTTGGCGAGGAGGAGGAGTAGAAGATTTTGGAGCAGATGATCTTCCTCGCTCTGTTGCTCTCTCTCTGAAACGCAAGTCAACTTTCGTACAAAGTGAGATTAGCTCATCTAACTTGGAGGGTAAGTCTCTGGTAGCTAACTCATCTTTAATACGCTCGGATAAACCATGCCAGAATGCAGCATACAGGGCCTCGTCGTTCCATGCCAGTTCGGATGCCAGGATCTGGAACTGTATAAGATATTGTCCTACAGTACGTGATTCCTGGCGTAAACGGAGAATCTCAGACGAAGCTGAAGTTACCCGGCCTGGCTCGTCGAAGATGCGCCTGAATGTTGACACAAATGCAGTGTAAGAAGATAGCAGGGTGTCGGACCTCTCCCATAACGGTGATGCCCAATCAAGAGCTGAGCCACTGAGAAGAGAAATAATGTAGGCAATTTTTGTACGGTCACTGGGAAAATTGCCAGGTTGTAGCTCAAACTGAATCTCACACTGGTTGAGAAATCCCCTGCAGAATCTTGGAGATCCGTCAAATTTTGCTGGCGTTGGAAGATGAAGACGTGGAGCAGAAATGGGTAAGGTGGGTGGGGTTATAGCTGGAGTCACTGTGGTTGACGCACCAGACGCGCCTGATCCACGGAGAGTTGTCTGAATCCCATCCAGCCGAGTAGAGAGATCCTGGAGACAGCGGATGATGTGGCCCTGTGCAGCCTCCTGATGTTCTAGTCGGGCTGCCAGTTCTTGCATCGGCCTGGCCGCTTGATCCTGGTCTCCGGCTGGATTCATTAGGTCAGTGCTTACTGTCACAACTGAGGGCCTGAGCTGACGGGAGGCAGCCTCAGTTGTAGGGGCTGAGATGTACCGGAACCTGGGAGGTTGTATCAGACCCCTGGACATGTAAGTAACATGAATAATAACTGCCCGAAGGCGTGACCACGACAACTTAGATAAAAGTCAATGATGTTTATTATGACAACTCCGCATCACAGCAGCAATAAAAGAAAACGTAAAAGTCAGCAAAGAATAAATACAGTTCCTGAGTACTACAGCATGGCAGGAGCCACAGGGCACTGGTAGTGTGAGATAGTTCTTATGATCTTCTAGATGGAAAGTCCTTACCAGGCCCGGCTGTAGCAATGGAGATAACCAAGGATTATACCAGCTGGTGTTCCAGGAAGAGCTGGGTTGCTGAAGGTAAAACAGCTGCTGTGGATACTGGCTGGAACCAGACTGTTGTTAGCACGGAGTGGATACTGGCTGGAACCAGTTAAATAATAAATGAACTTTGGGAGCGATGAAATGTGAACTGAAATGTAGAACTTGAGAGCGGAGAAATAATAATTCCGGTGGAGAGTGGTAAAGTGTAGAAAGGACACCGGCCCTTTAAGGGAAGCTGTACTCTGCTGGAAGCTGAGGCTGGAAGCAGGTAGTGTTGTAGCTGGAAACAGATGAATCCACAATGGATTGGAGAGTCAGGCTACACCGCAGGTGGAATGCTGGTGCGGGTCTCTATGGTGGAAGTCTTGAGACAGGAGCTGGAACCTGGAAGACAATCATAGAAGAGAGACAAACAGGAACTAGGTTTGACAACCAAAGCACTGACGTCTTCCTTGCTCAGGTACAGCTTACTTATACCTGCAGCAAGGAAGGGGTTGGCTAGGCAATTATGCAAATCAACAACACAGACAGCAGATTGGTGGAAATGATCAGATGACAGAATCCAAGATGGCTGCGCCCATGCAGACACTTGGAGGGAAGTTTGGTTTGTAATCCATGTGGTCTGGGAAACAGTAATGGCGGCGCCGGCCACCGGAGACAGGAGACGCCAGGCTGATAGATGCACATTTAACCACGCGGGCACAGCGGAGGCCGCGGCTGATGAAAAGACCACTCTGTATGTGGAAACTCAGGAACAGCGGAATCCGGTCCTGGAACGCTGAGCCCGCCTTAGGAGGCATCTGAAGGGTAAGTAATGGCGTCCAGATACCCGGATCGTGACAAAAGAGAAGGGTCTTATTCGAGCCTTTTCGTGGTTCCGAAGCCGGACGGCTCGGTCAGACCTATTCTAAATCTGGAAACACTGAATCTCTACCTGCAAAGGTTCAAGATGGGATCTCTGAGGGCAGTGATTTCCAGTCTGGAGGAGGGGGACTTCATGGTCTTGGTAGACATAAAGGATGCTTACTTACATGTCCCTATCTATCTTCCGCATCAAGCTAATCTGAGATTCGCAGTGCAGGATTGTCATTACCAAATTCAGACGTTGCGGTTCGGACTCTCCACGGCACCGAGGGTATTCTCCAAGTTGATGGCGGAGATGATGGTCCTCCTTCGACAGCAAGGAGTCAATATAATTCCTTACCTGCACAATCTCCTGATAAAAGCGAGGTCCAGGGAAAGGTTACTTCAACAACACGGTTGGATCATAAATTTTCCAAAGTCACAGTTGGAACCGACGACAAGATTGTCCTTTCTGGGGATGATACTGGACACAGAAGTACAGAGGGTATTTCTTCCAGTGGAAAAGGCTCTGGGAATACAGAGAATGGTCAAATAAATTCTGAAGCCAACAAGGGTGTCAATTCATCAATGCATTCGGTTGTTGGGGAAGATGGTAGCGGCCTACGAGGCCATACAGTTTGGCTAATTCCATGCCAGAGTATTCCAGTGGGACCTATTGGACAAGTGGTCCGAATCCCATCTACACATGCATCAGAGGATAATCCTGTCAACCAAAGCCAGGATTTCACTCCTGTGGTGGCTACACAATTCTCACCTCTTAGAGGGACGCAAGTTCGGGATTCAAGACTGAATCCTGGTGACCACGGATGCAAGTCTCCGAGGCTGGGGAGCAGTCACACAGGGGGAAAGCTTCAAGGAAGGTGGTCAAGTCAAGAAACTTGTCTTCACGTAAACGTTCTGGAATTGAGAGCCATTTACAACGGCCTTCTACAAGCGGTCCATCTTGTTCAAGATCAACCCGTACAGATCCAGTCGGACAATGTAACAGCGGTTGCGTACATAAACCGTCAGGGCGGAACGAAAAGCAGAGGGGCAATGGCAGAGGTGACAAAGATCCTCCTCTGGGCAGAAAGACATGCAAGAGCTCTGTCGGCAATTTTCATTCCGGACTGGACAACTGGGAAGCAGACTTCCTCAGCAGACACGAATTCCACCCAGGAGAATGGGGCCTCCACCAAGAAGTCTTCGCAGAGGTGTCAGGTCTTTGGGGAGTTCCTCAAGTAGACATGATGGCATCTCGTCTCAACAAGAAGCTTCAGAGATATTGTTCCAGGTCGAGAGACCCTCAAGCAATAGCAGTGGATGCACTTTCCTCCACTTCCACTAATACCAAAAGTGCTCAAGATCATAAGAAGAACAAGGGTTCGAGCGATCCTCATTGTCCCAGAATGGCCAAGGAGAGCTTGGTATCCAGATCTTCAGGAGTTGCTCATAGAAGATCCTCGGCCTCTTCCTCTTCGCGAGGACCTGCTGCAGCAGGGGCCATGCGTGTATCAAGACTTACCGCGGCTACGTTTGACGGCATGATTGTTGAGCGCCGGATCCTAGCACGAAAGGGTATTCCCAAAGAAGTAATTCCCACTCTGATTCAGGCCAGGAAAGGAGTAACGTCTAAACATTACCACCATATTTGGAGAAAATGTGTGTCTTGGTGTGAATCCAAGAAGGCTCCTACGGAAGAGTTTCAGTTTGGACGTTTTCTCCATTTTCTGCAGGCAGGTGTGAATGCGGGCCTAAGATTGGGTTCAATCAAGGTCCAGATTTCAGCCTTGTCCGTTTTCTTTCAGAAACAATTGGCCTCCCTTCCAGAAGTTCAGACGTTCGTGAAAGGGGTTCTGCACATACAACCTCCTTTTGTGCCTCCAGTTGCACCATGGAATCTTAACATGGTGTTGCAGTTCCTTCAATCGGATTGGTTTGAACCTCCCCAGGAGATAGTGTTGAAGTTTCTCACTTGGAAAGTGGTCATGCTGTTGGCCTTGGCATCCGCAAGGAGGGTGTCTGAGTTAGGGGCCTTGTCACACAAGAGCCCTTACCTGATCTTCCATGAAGACAGGGCTGAGTTAAGGACTCATCAGCAATTTCTTCCGAAGGTGGTTTCATCTTTCCATATAAACCAACCTATCGTGGTGCCAGTGGCTACTGACACCTTCGCTGCATCAAAGTCTCTGGATGTGGTCAGAGCTTTGAAAATTTATATTGCAAGAACAGCTCGGATGCGGAAAACAGAGGCTCTGTTTGTCCTGTATGCTCGCAACAAGATTGGGTGTCCTGCTACTAAGCAGACGATTGCGCGCTGGATCAGAGGTACGATTCAGCATGCTCATTCCACGGCAGGATTGCCGATACCGAATTCGGTGAATGCCCATTCTAATAGAAAGGTGGGCTCATCCTGGGCGGCTGCCTGGGGGGTTTTGGCGTTACAACTTTGTCGAGCAGCTACTTGGTCAGGGGCAAACACGTTTGCTAAGTTTTACAAGTTTTACACCTTGGCCGATGAGGACTTCAAGTTTGGTCAATCGGTGCTGCAGGGTCATCCTCACTCTCCCGCCCGCACTGGAGCTTTGGTATAACCCCATGGTAAATGAAGTGGACCCCAGCATCCTCTAGGACGTATGAGAAAACAGGATTTTAATACCTACCGGTAAATCCTTTTCTCCTAGTCCGTAGAGGATGCTGGGCACCCGACCCAGTGCGTTCTTTACCTGCAGTTATTATTTTGTTAAGTTGTTTCAGCACGGTTGCTGTAATGTTCATGCTCGTTGGCGTGTGTTTTGTTAAATGCCATGTTGTGCTGCATGGTTGAAGTGTGAGCTGGTATGAATCTCACCATTAACTTAAAAGTAAATCCTTTTCTCGAAATGTCTGTCTCCCTGGGCACAGTTCCAATAATGAGGTCTGGAGGAGAGGCACAGAGGATAGGTGACGAGGACAATGGGAAGATGTTGGTTAGAGGCACAGAGGACAGGGGATAGGTGACGAGGACAATGGGAAGATGTTGGTTAGAGGCACAGAGGACAGGGGATAGGTGACGAGGACAATGGGAAGATGTTGGTTAGAGGCACAGAGGACAGGGGATAGGTGACGAGGACAATGGGAAGATGTTGGTTAGAGGCAGAGAGGAGAGGGGATAGGTGACGAGGACAATGGGAAGATGTAAGTTAGAGGCACAGAGGAGTGGGGGATAGGTGAAGAGGATAATGGGAAGACGCTGGTTAGAGGCACAGAGATGAGGGGGAAAGGTGACGAGGATAATGGGAAGATGCTGGTTAGAGGCACAGAGGAGAGGGAGAAAGGTGACGATGATAATGGGAAGACGCTGGTTAAAGGCACAGAGGAGAGGGGGAAAGGTGACGAGGATAATGGGAAGACACTGGTTAGAGGCACAGAGGAGAGGACAGGTGAAGAGAATAATGGGAAGACGCCAGTTAGAGGCACAGAGGAGAGGAGGACAGGTGAAGAGGATAATAGGAAGATGATGGTTAGAGGCACAGAGGAGAGGGGGAAAGGTGACGAGGATAATGGGAAGATGCTGGTTAGAGGCACAGAGGAGAGGGAGAAAGGTGACGAGGATAATGGGAAGACGCTGGTTAGAGGCACAGAGGAGAGGGGGAAAGGTGACGAGGATAATGGGAAGACGCTGGTTAGAGGCACAGAGGAGAGGACAGGTGAAGAGAATAATGGGAAGACGCCAGTTAGAGGCACAGAGGAGAGGAGGACAGGTGAAGAGAATAATGGGAAGACGCCAGTTAGAGGCACAGAGGAGAGGAGGACAGATGAAGAGGATAATAGGAAGATGTTGGTTAGAGGCACAGAGATGAGGAGGATAGGTGAAGAGGATAATGGGAATATGCTGGTTAGAGGCACAGAGGAGAGGAGGATAGGTGAAGAGGATAATGGGAAGACGCCAGTTAGAGGCACAGAGGAGAGGAGGACAGGTGACGAGGATAATTGGAAGATGTAAGTTAGAGGCACAGAGGAGAGGGGGATAGGTGAAGAGGATAATGGGAAGACGCTGGTTAGAGGCACAGAGGAGAGGGGGAAAGGTGACGAGGATAATGGGAAGATGCTGGTTAGAGGCACAGAGGAGAGGGAGAAAGGTGACGATGATAATGGGTAGACGCTGGTTAGAGGCACAGAGGAGAGGGGGAAAGGTGACGAGGATAATGGGAAGACACTGGTTAGAGGCACAGAGGAGAGGACAGGTGAAGAGAATAATGGGAAGACGCCAGTTAGAGGCACAGAGGAGAGGAGGACAGGTGAAGAGGATAATAGGAAGATGATGGTTAGAGGCACAGAGGAGAGGGGGAAAGGTGACGAGGATAAAGGGAAGATGCTGGTTAGAGGCACAGAGGAGAGGGAGAAAGGTGACGAGGATAATGGGAAGACGCTGGTTAGAGGCACAGAGGAGAGGGGGAAAGGTGACGAGGATAATGGGAAGACGCTGGTTAGAGGCACAGAGGAGATGACAGGTGAAGAGAATAATGGGAAGACGCCAGTTAGAGGCACAGAGGAGAGGAGGACAGGTGAAGAGAATAATGGGAAGACGCCAGTTAGAGGCACAGAGGAGAGGAGGACAGATGAAGAGGATAATAGGAAGATGTTGGTTAGAGGAACAGAGATGAGGAGGATAGGTGAAGAGGATAATGGGAATATGCTGGTTAGAGGCACAGAGGAGAGGAGGATAGGTGAAGAGGATAATGGGAAGACACCAGTTAGAGGCACAGAGGAGAGGAGGACAGGTGACGAGGATAATTGGAAGATGTAAGTTAGAGGCACAGAGGAGAGGAGGATAGGTGAAGAGGATAATGGGAAGACGCTGGTTAGAGGCACAGAGGAGAGGGGGATAGGTGAAGAGGATAATGGGAAGACGCTGGTTAGAGGCACAGAGGAGAGGAGGATAGGTGAAGAGGATAATGGGAAGACGCCAGTTAGAGTCACAGAGGAGGACAGGTGAAGAGGATAATGGGAAGATGTTGGTTAGAGGCACAGAGGAGAGGAGGACAGGTGAAGAGGATAATGGGAAGATGTTGGTTAGAGGCACAGAGGATAGGTGAAGAGGATAATGGGAAGACGCTGGTTAGAGGCACAGAGGAGAGTAGGATAGGTGAAGAGGATAATGGGCAGACGCCAGTTAGAGTCACAGAGGAGAGGAGGACAGGTAAAGAGGATAATGGGAAGATGTTGGTTAGAGGCACAGAGGAGAGGAGGATAGGTGAAGAGGATAATGGGAAGACGCTGGTTAGAGGCACAGAGGAGTGGGGGACAGGTGAAGAGGATAATGGGAAGACGCTGGTTAGAGGCACAGAGGAGAGAAGGATAGGTGAAGAGGATAATGGGAAGATGCTGGTTAGAGGCGGAGAGGGGGATGGTAGTGTTCACTCTAGGCTGTTTTAGTAGGGCGCCGCGCCCTGCCCGTTTTTTTAACAGGCAAAACCCGCCCTGCCCCTTTTGCGGCGCCCTGCTAGAACAGCCGCCCGCTCCCTGCCCTCCCGGCGTGTATAGATGCCGTGCGCATGCGCGCGGCATCCATTCACGCATTGGGAGAGGGCTGGGGGAAGCCCAGCACCGACGGAGGTGCTGGGCACACCCCCAACTGTGACGTCGCCGGCCACAGACGCTCTCTACAGTAGCGTCTGTGGGCCGCACCGCCCCCTAAAATGACGGAGGCGTGGCCAAGCCCCCTAATTTGCGTGGCCGCGCCCCCATTTCGGCCGCGCGCGCACATGTGCCCCCGTAGTCCGGCGCCCTGCCCCTTTTCACTCCTAGAGTGAACACTAGGATGGGTGACGAGGATAATGGGAAGATGTAAGTTAGAGGCACAGAGGTGAAGAGGATAATGGGAAGATGTTGGTTAGAGGCACAGAGGAGAGGAGGATAGGTGACGAGGATAATGGGAAGATGTTGGTTAGAGGCACAGAGGAGAGGAGGATAGGTGAAGAGGATAATGGGAAGACGCCAGTTAGAGTCACAGAGGAGAGGAGGATAGGTGAAGAGGATAATGGGAAGATGTTGGTTAGAGGCATAGAAAAGAGGAGGACAGGTGAAGAGGATAATGGGAAGACGCTGGTTAGAGGCATAAGGAGAGGAGGATAGGTGAAGAGGATAATGGGAAGATGCTGGTTAGAGGCATAGAGGAGAGGAGGATAGGTGAAGAGGATAATGGGAAGACGCTGGTTAGAGGCAGAGGAGGACAGGTGAAGAGGATAATGGGAAGATGTTGGTTAGAGGCACAGAGGAGTGGGGAATAGGTGACGAGGATAATGGGAAGATGTTGGTTAGAGGCACAGAGGAGAGGAGGATAGGTAACGAGGATAATGGGAAGATGTTGGTTAGAGGCACAGAGGAGAGGAGGATAGGTGAAGAGGATAATGGGAAGATGCTGGTTAGAGGCACAGAGGAGAGGAGGATAGGTGAAGAGGATAATGGGAAGACGCTGGTTAGAGGCACAGAGGAGAGGAGGATAGGTGAAGAGGATAATGGGAAGACGCTGGTTATTAGAGGCACAGAGGAGAGGAGGATAGGTGAAGAGGATAATGGGAAGACGCTGGTTAGAGGCACAGAGGAGTGGGGGACAGGTGAAGAGGATAATGGGAAGACGCTGGTTAGAGGCACAGAGGAGTGGGGGATAGGTGAAGAGGATAATGGGAAGATGCTGGTTAGAGGCGGAGAGGGGGATGGGTGACGAGGATAATGGGAAGATGTAAGTTAGAGGCACAGAGGAGTAGGGGATAGGTGAAGAGGATAATGGGAAGATGCTGGTTAGAGGCACAGAGGAGAGGGGTAAAGGTGACGAGGATAATGGGAAGATGCTGGTTAGAGGCACAGAGGAGAGGGAGAAAGGTGACGATGATAATGGGAAGACGCTGGTTAGAGGCACAGAGGAGAGGGGGAAAGGTGACGAGGATAATGGGAAGACGCTGGTTAGAGGCACAGAGGAGAGGACAGGTGAAGAGAATAATGGGAAGACGCCAGTTAGAGTCACAGAGGAGAGGAGCACAGTTGAAGAGGATAATAGGAAGATGATGGTAAGAGGCACAGAGGAGAGGGGGAAAGGTGACGAGGATAATGGGAAGACGCTGGTTAGAGGCACAGAGGAGAGGGGGAAAGGTGACGAGGATAATGGAAAGACGCTGGTTAGAGGCACAGAGGAGAGGATAGGTGAAGAGAATAATGGGAAGACGCCAGTTAGAGGCACAGAGGAGAGGAGGACAGGTGAAGAGGATAATGGGAAGATGTTGGTTAGAGGCACAGAGGAGAGAGGGATAGGTGAAGAGGATAATGGGAAGATGTTGGTTAGAGGCACAGAGGAGAGAGGGATAGGTGAAGAGGATAATGGGAAGATGTTGGTTAGAGGCACAGAGGAGAGGGGGACAGGTGAAGAGGATAATGGGAAGATGTTGGTTAGAGGCACAGAGGAGAGGAGGATAGGTGAAGAGGATAATGGGAAGACGCTGGTTAGAGGCACAGAGGAGAGAAGGATAGGTGAAGAGGATAATGGGAAGACGCTGGTTAGAGGCACAGAGGAGAGGAGGATAGGTGAAGAGGATAATGGGAAGACGCCAGTTAGAGTCACAGAGGAGGACAGGTGAAGAGGATAATGGGAAGATGTTGGTTAGAGGCACAGAGGAGAGGAGGACAGGTGAAGAGGATAATGGGAAGATGTTGGTTAGAGGCACAGAGGAGAGGAGGATAGGTGAAGAGGATAATGGGAAGACGCTGGATAGAGGCACAGAGGAGTGGGGGACAGGTGAAGAGGATAATGGGAAGACGCTGGTTAGAGGCACAGAGGAGAGAAGGATAGGTGAAGAGGATAATGGGAAGACGCTGGATAGAGGCACAGAGGAGTGGGGGACAGGTGAAGAGGATAATGGGAAGATGCTGGTTAGAGGCGGAGAGGGGGATGGTAGTGTCCACTCTAGGCTGTTTTAGCAGGGCGCCGCGCCCTGCCCATTTTTTAACAGGCAAAACCCGCCCTGCCCCTTTTGCGGCGCCCTGCTAGAACAGCCGCCCGCTCCCTGCCCTCCCGGCGTGTATAGATGCCGTGCGCATGCGCGCGGCATCCATTCACGCATTGGGAGAGGGCTGGGGGAAGCCCAGCACCTCCATCGGTGACGTCGCCGGCCACAGACGCTCTCTATAGTAGCGTCTGTGGGCCGCACCGCCCCCTAAAATGACGGAGGCGTGGCCAAGCCCCCTAATTTGCGTGGCCGCGCCCCCATTTCGGCCGCGCGCGCACATGTGCCCCCGTAGTCCGGCGCCCTGCCCCTTTTCACTCCTAGAGTGAACACTAGGATGGGTGACGAGGATAATGGAAAGATGTAAGTTAGAGGCACAGAGGAGTGGGGGATAGGTCAAGAGGATAATGGGAAGATGCTGGTTAGAGGCACAGAGGAGAGGAGGATAATGGGAAGACGCCAGTTAGAGTCACAGAGGAGAGGGGGATAGGTGAAGAGGATAATGGGAAGATGCTGGTTAGAGGCACAGAGGAGAGGAGGATAGGTGAAGAGGATAATGGGAAGACGCCAGTTAGAGTCACAGAGGAGAGGAGGATAGGTGAAGAGGATAATGGGAAGACGCTGGTTAGAGGCATAGAGAGGAGGATAGGTGAAGAGGATAATGGGAAGACGCTGGTTAGAGGCAGAGGAGGACAGGTGAAGAGGATAATGGGAAGATGTTGGTTAGAGGCACAGAGGAGTGGGGGATAGGTGACGAGGATAATGGGAAGATGTTGGTTAGAGGCACAGAGGAGAGGAGGACAGGTGAAGAGGATAATGGGAAGATGCTGGTTAGAGGCACAGAGGAGAGGAGGACAGGTGAAGAGGATAATGGGAAGACGCTGGTTAGAGGCACAGAGGAGAGGAGGACAGGTGACGAGGATAATGGGAAGATGTTGGTTAGAGGCACAGAGGAGAGGAGGACAGGTGACGAGGATAATGGGAAGATGTTGGTTAGAGGCACAGAGGAGAGGAGGATAGGTGAAGAGGATAATGGGAAGACGCTAGTTAGAGGCACAGAGGAGAGGAGGACAGGTGACTAGGATAATGGGAAGACGCTGGTTAGAGGCACAGAGGAGAGGAGGACAGGTGACGAGGATAATGGGAAGACGCTGGTTAGAGGCACAGAGGAGAGGAGGATAGGTGAAGAGGATAATGGGAAGACGCTGATTAGAGGCATAGACGAGAGGGGGATGGGTGACGAGGATAAAGGGAACGGCAATTACACAGGTCATCAGAATTCTGCGTAAGGTAGAGCTCGTGTCAGCACTGAGAGACACAGGTCAATATGTGAAGAGATTTCCCGGTGCAGGCCGAGCGCTCCGTTACCTCCCATCTGCCAGCAGAGCCACGCAGAGCACTAATGAGAGGCAGCACTATTTGTTCTGCACATTTAGCTGATTGTTAGTGTAAATGACTATAATTAGCATAAGTTTCTAATCCCATTAACCAATGAACTACTTTATATTCTGCTCCCCCCCCCTTTCTCTGCACAGCCAACACAGTGATTATAATCAGGGAGCCGGCGCCATTCTCCTCCGAGAACTACATTAATATTCATGTTTCTTCTTCAATGGACCTTAATTACTAATCAAGAGACAAGTGATTAGGAACATTCCTGGGAGAAGGTGATGACAAACAAGTCGTGATGATGCTGCTATAATACTGGCACTGATGGGTGATAGTGACTGTACCCTGATCCAGGAGGAGTCCTGCGTACAGTCACACGGGCACAGGAGTCACACAGCACTGCTATAATACTGGCACTGATGGGTGATAGTGACTGTACCCCTGATCCAGGAGGAGTCCTGCGTACAGTCACACGGGCACAGGAGTCACACAGCGCTGCTATAATACTGGCACTGATGGGTGATAGTGACTGTACCCCTGATCCAGGAGATGTCCTGCGTACAGTCACACGGGCACAGGAGTCACACAGCGCTGCTATAATACTGGCACTGATGGGTGATAGTGACTGTACCCCTGATCCAGGAGACGTCCTGCGTACAGTCACACGGGCACAGGAGTCACACAGCACTGCTATAATACTGGCACTGATGGGTGATAGTGACTGTACCCTGATCCAGGAGGAGTCCTGCGTACAGTCACACGGGCACAGGAGTCACACAGCACTGCTATAATACTGGCACTGATGGGTGATAGTGACTGTACCCTGATCCAGGAGACGTCCTGCGTACAGTCACACGGGCACAGGAGTCACACAGCGCTGCTATAATACTGGCACTGATGGGTGATAGTGACTGTACCCCTGATCCAGGAGACGTCCTGCGTACAGTCACACGGGCACAGGAGTCACACAGCGCTGCTATAATACTGGCACTGATGGGTGATAGTGACTGTACCCCTGATCCAGGAGGCGTCCTGCGTACAGTCACACGGGCACAGGAGTCACACAGCACTGCTATAATACTGGCACTGATGGGTGATAGTGACTGTACCCCTGATCCAGGAGACGTCCTGCGTACAGTCACACGGGCACAGGAGTCACACAGCGCTGCTATAATACTGGCACTGATGGGTGATAGTGACTGTACCCCTGATCCAGGAGGCGTCCTGCGTACAGTCACACGGGCACAGGAGTCACACAGCACTGCTATAATACTGGCACTGATGGGTGATAGTGACTGTACCCCTGATCCAGGAGACGTCCTGCGTACAGTCACACGGGCACAGGAGTCACACAGCGCTGCTATAATACTGGCACTGATGGGTGATAGTGACTGTACCCCTGATCCAGGAGACGTCCTGCGTACAGTCACACGGGCACAGGAGTCACACAGCGCTGCTATAATACTGGCACTGATGGGTGATAGTGACTGTACCCTGATCCAGGAGACGTCCTGCGTACAGTCACACGGGCACAGGAGTCACACAGCGCTGCTATAATACTGGCACTGATGGGTGATAGTGACTGTACCCCTGATCCAGGAGGAGTCCTGCGTACAGTCACACGGGCACAGGAGTCACACAGCGCTGCTATAATACTGGCACTGATGGGTGATAGTGACTGTACCCCTGATCCAGGAGACGTCCTGCGTACAGTCACACGGGCACAGGAGTCACACAGCACTGCTATAATACTGGCACTGATGGGTGATAGTGACTGTACCCCTGATCCAGGAGACGTCCTGCGTACAGTCACACGGGCACAGGAGTCACACAGCGCTGCTATAATACTGGCACTGATGGGTGATAGTGACTGTACCCCTGATCCAGGAGACGTCCTGCGTACAGTCACACGGGCACAGGAGTCACACAGCGCTGCTATAATACTGGCACTGATGGGTGATAGTGACTGTACCCCTGATCCAGGAGACGTCCTGCGTACAGTCACACGGGCACAGGAGTCACACAGCACTGCTATAATACTGGCACTGATGGGTGATAGTGACTGTACCCCTGATCCAGGAGACGTCCTGCGTACAGTCACACGGGCACAGGAGTCACACAGCGCTGCTATAATACTGCACTGATGGGTGATAGTGACTGTACCCTGATCCAGGAGGAGTCCTGCGTACAGTCACACGGGCACAGGAGTCACACAGCGCTGCTATAATACTGGCACTGATGGGTGATAGTGACTGTACCCCTGATCCAGGAGGAGTCCTGCGTACAGTCACACGGGCACAGGAGTCACACAGCGCTGCTATAATACTGGCACTGATGGGTGATAGTGACTGTACCCTGATCCAGGAGACGTCCTGCGTACAGTCACACGGGCACAGGAGTCACACAGCGCTGCTATAATACTGGCACTGATGGGTGATAGTGACTGTACCCCTGATCCAGGAGACGTCCTGCGTACAGTCACACGGGCACAGGAGTCACACAGCACTGCTATAATACTGGCACTGATGGGTGATAGTGACTGTACCCCTGATCCAGGAGACGTCCTGCGTACAGTCACACGGGCACAGGAGTCACACAGCGCTGCTATAATACTGGCACTGATGGGTGATAGTGACTGTACCCCTGATCCAGGAGACGTCCTGCGTACAGTCACACGGGCACAGGAGTCACACAGCGCTGCTATAATACTGGCACTGATGGGTGATAGTGACTGTACCCCTGATCCAGGAGGAGTCCTGCGTACAGTCACACGGGCACAGGAGTCACACAGCGCTGCTATAATACTGGCACTGATGGGTGATAGTGACTGTACCCCTGATCCAGGAGGCGTCCTGCGTACAGTCACACGGGCACAGGAGTCACACAGCACTGCTATAATACTGGCACTGATGGGTGATAGTGACTGTACCCCTGATCCAGGAGGAGTCCTGCGTACAGTCACACGGGCACAGGAGTCACACAGCGCTGCTATAATACTGGCACTGATGGGTGATAGTGACTGTACCCCTGATCCAGGAGGAGTCCTGCGTACAGTCACACGGGCACAGGAGTCACACAGCACTGCTATAATACTGGCACTGATGGGTGATAGTGACTGTACCCCTGATCCAGGAGACGTCCTGCGTACAGTCACACGGGCACAGGAGTCACACAGCACTGCTATAATACTGGCACTGATGGGTGATAGTGACTGTACCCCTGATCCAGGAGACGTCCTGCGTACAGTCACACGGGCACAGGAGTCACACAGCACTGCTATAATACTGGTACTGATGGGTGATAGTGACTGTACCCCTGATCCAGGAGGCGTCCTGCGTACAGTCACACGGGCACAGGAGTCACACAGCACTGCTATAATACTGGCACTGATGGGTGATAGTGACTGTACCCCTGATCCAGGAGGAGTCCTGCGTACAGTCACACGGGCACAGGAGTCACACAGCACTGCTATAATACTGGCACTGATGGGTGATAGTGACTGTACCCCTGATCCAGGAGACGTCCTGCGTACAGTCACACGGGCACAGGAGTCACACAGCGCTGCTATAATACTGGCACTGATGGGTGATAGTGACTGTACCCCTGATCCAGGAGACGTCCTGCGTACAGTCACACGGGCACAGGAGTCACACAGCGCTGCTATAATACTGGCACTGATGGGTGATAGTGACTGTACCCTGATCCAGGAGACGTCCTGCGTACAGTCACACGGGCACAGGAGTCACACAGCACTGCTATAATACTGGCACTGATGGGTGATAGTGACTGTACCCCTGATCCAGGAGGCGTCCTGCGTACAGTCACACGGGCACAGGAGTCACACAGCACTGCTATAATACTGGCACTGATGGGTGATAGTGACTGTACCCCTGATCCAGGAGACGTCCTGCGTACAGTCACACGGGCACAGGAGTCACACAGCGCTGCTATAATACTGGCACTGATGGGTGATAGTGACTGTACCCCTGATCCAGGAGACGTCCTGCGTACAGTCACACGGGCACAGGAGTCACACAGCGCTGCTATAATACTGGCACTGATGGGTGATAGTGACTGTACCCCTGATCCAGGAGGAGTCCTGCGTACAGTCACACGGGCACAGGAGTCACACAGCACTGCTATAATACTGGCACTGATGGGTGATAGTGACTGTACCCTGATCCAGGAGACGTCCTGCGTACAGTCACACGGGCACAGGAGTCACACAGCGCTGCTATAATACTGGCACTGATGGGTGATAGTGACTGTACCCCTGATCCAGGAGGCGTCCTGCGTACAGTCACACGGGCACAGGAGTCACACAGCGCTGCTATAATACTGGCACTGATGGGTGATAGTGACTGTACCCCTGATCCAGGAGACGTCCTGCGTACAGTCACACGGGCACAGGAGTCACACAGCGCTGCTATAATACTGGCACTGATGGGTGATAGTGACTGTACCCCTGATCCAGGAGGCGTCCTGCGTACAGTCACACGGGCACAGGAGTCACACAGCACTGCTATAATACTGGCACTGATGGGTGATAGTGACTGTACCCCTGATCCAGGAGGAGTCCTGCGTACAGTCACACGGGCACAGGAGTCACACAGCACTGCTATAATACTGGCACTGATGGGTGATAGTGACTGTACCCCTGATCCAGGAGACGTCCTGCGTACAGTCACACGGGCACAGGAGTCACACAGCGCTGCTATAATACTGGCACTGATGGGTGATAGTGACTGTACCCCTGATCCAGGAGACGTCCTGCGTACAGTCACACGGGCACAGGAGTCACACAGCACTGCTATAATACTGGCACTGATGGGTGATAGTGACTGTACCCTGATCCAGGAGACGTCCTGCGTACAGTCACACGGGCACAGGAGTCACACAGCACTGCTATAATACTGGCACTGATGGGTGATAGTGACTGTACCCCTGATCCAGGAGGCGTCCTGCGTACAGTCACACGGGCACAGGAGTCACACAGCACTGCTATAATACTGGCACTGATGGGTGATAGTGACTGTACCCCTGATCCAGGAGGCGTCCTGCGTACAGTCACACGGGCACAGGAGTCACACAGCGCTGCTATAATACTGGCACTGATGGGTGATAGTGACTGTACCCCTGATCCAGGAGGAGTCCTGCGTACAGTCACACGGGCACAGGAGTCACACAGCACTGCTATAATACTGGCACTGATGGGTGATAGTGACTGTACCCCTGATCCAGGAGGAGTCCTGCGTACAGTCACACGGGCACAGGAGTCACACAGCGCTGCTATAATACTGGCACTGATGGGTGATAGTGACTGTACCCCTGATCCAGGAGGAGTCCTGCGTACAGTCACACGGGCACAGGAGTCACACAGCGCTGCTATAATACTGGCACTGATGGGTGATAGTGACTGTACCCCTGATCCAGGAGACGTCCTGCGTACAGTCACACGGGCACAGGAGTCACACAGCGCTGCTATAATACTGGCACTGATGGGTGATAGTGACTGTACCCCTGATCCAGGAGACGTCCTGCGTACAGTCACACGGGCACAGGAGTCACACAGCGCTGCTATAATACTGGCACTGATGGGTGATAGTGACTGTACCCCTGATCCAGGAGACGTCCTGCGTACAGTCACACGGGCACAGGAGTCACACAGCGCTGCTATAATACTGGCACTGATGGGTGATAGTGACTGTACCCCTGATCCAGGAGACGTCCTGCGTACAGTCACACGGGCACAGGAGTCACACAGCGCTGCTATAATACTGGCACTGATGGGTGATAGTGACTGTACCCCTGATCCAGGAGACGTCCTGCGTACAGTCACACGGGCACAGGAGTCACACAGCGCTGCTATAATACTGGCACTGATGGGTGATAGTGACTGTACCCCTGATCCAGGAGGAGTCCTGCGTACAGTCACACGGGCACAGGAGTCACACAGCACTGCTATAATACTGGCACTGATGGGTGATAGTGACTGTACCCCTGATCCAGGAGACGTCCTGCGTACAGTCACACGGGCACAGGAGTCACACAGCACTGCTATAATACTGGCACTGATGGGTGATAGTGACTGTACCCCTGATCCAGGAGGCGTCCTGCGTACAGTCACACGGGCACAGGAGTCACACAGCGCTGCTATAATACTGGCACTGATGGGTGATAGTGACTGTACCCCTGATCCAGGAGACGTCCTGCGTACAGTCACACGGGCACAGGAGTCACACAGCGCTGCTATAATACTGGCACTGATGGGTGATAGTGACTGTACCCCTGATCCAGGAGGCGTCCTGCGTACAGTCACACGGGCACAGGAGTCACACAGCACTGCTATAATACTGGCACTGATGGGTGATAGTGACTGTACCCCTGATCCAGGAGACGTCCTGCGTACAGTCACACGGGCACAGGAGTCACACAGCACTGCTATAATACTGGCACTGATGGGTGATAGTGACTGTACCCCTGATCCAGGAGACGTCCTGCGTACAGTCACACGGGCACAGGAGTCACACAGCACTGCTATAATACTGGCACTGATGGGTGATAGTGACTGTACCCCTGATCCAGGAGACGTCCTGCGTACAGTCACACGGGCACAGGAGTCACACAGCACTGCTATAATACTGGCACTGATGGGTGATAGTGACTGTACCCCTGATCCAGGAGACGTCCTGCGTACAGTCACACGGGCACAGGAGTCACACAGCGCTGCTATAATACTGGCACTGATGGGTGATAGTGACTGTACCCCTGATCCAGGAGACGTCCTGCGTACAGTCACACGGGCACAGGAGTCACACAGCGCTGCTATAATACTGGCACTGATGGGTGATAGTGACTGTACCCCTGATCCAGGAGGAGTCCTGCGTACAGTCACACGGGCACAGGAGTCACACAGCACTGCTATAATACTGGCACTGATGGGTGATAGTGACTGTACCCCTGATCCAGGAGACGTCCTGCGTACAGTCACACGGGCACAGGAGTCACACAGCGCTGCTATAATACTGGCACTGATGGGTGATAGTGACTGTACCCCTGATCCAGGAGACGTCCTGCGTACAGTCACACGGGCACAGGAGTCACACAGCGCTGCTATAATACTGGCACTGATGGGTGATAGTGACTGTACCCCTGATCCAGGAGGAGTCCTGCGTACAGTCACACGGGCACAGGAGTCACACAGCACTGCTATAATACTGGCACTGATGGGTGATAGTGACTGTACCCCTGATCCAGGAGACGTCCTGCGTACAGTCACACGGGCACAGGAGTCACACAGCGCTGCTATAATACTGGCACTGATGGGTGATAGTGACTGTACCCCTGATCCAGGAGGAGTCCTGCGTACAGTCACACGGGCACAGGAGTCACACAGCACTGCTATAATACTGGCACTGATGGGTGATAGTGACTGTACCCCTGATCCAGGAGACGTCCTGCGTACAGTCACACGGGCACAGGAGTCACACAGCGCTGCTATAATACTGGCACTGATGGGTGATAGTGACTGTACCCCTGATCCAGGAGACGTCCTGCGTACAGTCACACGGGCACAGGAGTCACACAGCGCTGCTATAATACTGGCACTGATGGGTGATAGTGACTGTACCCCTGATCCAGGAGACGTCCTGCGTACAGTCACACGGGCACAGGAGTCACACAGCGCTGCTATAATACTGGCACTGATGGGTGATAGTGACTGTACCCCTGATCCAGGAGACGTCCTGCGTACAGTCACACGGGCACAGGAGTCACACAGCGCTGCTATAATACTGGCACTGATGGGTGATAGTGACTGTACCCCTGATCCAGGAGGACGTCCTGCGTACAGTCACACGGGCACAGGAGTCACACAGCGCTGCTATAATACTGGCACTGATGGGTGATAGTGACTGTACCCCTGATCCAGGAGGAGTCCTGCGTACAGTCACACGGGCACAGGAGTCACACAGCGCTGCTATAATACTGGCACTGATGGGTGATAGTGACTGTACCCCTGATCCAGGAGACGTCCTGCGTACAGTCACACGGGCACAGGAGTCACACAGCGCTGCTATAATACTGGCACTGATGGGTGATAGTGACTGTACCCCTGATCCAGGAGGAGTCCTGCGTACAGTCACACGGGCACAGGAGTCACACAGCACTGCTATAATACTGGCACTGATGGGTGATAGTGACTGTACCCCTGATCCAGGAGACGTCCTGCGTACAGTCACACGGGCACAGGAGTCACACAGCGCTGCTATAATACTGGCACTGATGGGTGATAGTGACTGTACCCCTGATCCAGGAGACGTCCTGCGTACAGTCACACGGGCACAGGAGTCACACAGCGCTGCTATAATACTGGCACTGATGGGTGATAGTGACTGTACCCCTGATCCAGGAGACGTCCTGCGTACAGTCACACGGGCACAGGAGTCACACAGCGCTGCTATAATACTGGCACTGATGGGTGATAGTGACTGTACCCCTGATCCAGGAGACGTCCTGCGTACAGTCACACGGGCACAGGAGTCACACAGCGCTGCTATAATACTGGCACTGATGGGTGATAGTGACTGTACCCCTGATCCAGGAGGAGTCCTGCGTACAGTCACACGGGCACAGGAGTCACACAGCACTGCTATAATACTGGCACTGATGGGTGATAGTGACTGTACCCCTGATCCAGGAGACGTCCTGCGTACAGTCACACGGGCACAGGAGTCACACAGCGCTGCTATAATACTGGCACTGATGGGTGATAGTGACTGTACCCCTGATCCAGGAGACGTCCTGCGTACAGTCACACGGGCACAGGAGTCACACAGCGCTGCTATAATACTGGCACTGATGGGTGATAGTGACTGTACCCCTGATCCAGGAGACGTCCTGCGTACAGTCACACGGGCACAGGAGTCACACAGCGCTGCTATAATACTGGCACTGATGGGTGATAGTGACTGTACCCCTGATCCAGGAGACGTCCTGCGTACAGTCACACGGGCACAGGAGTCACACAGCGCTGCTATAATACTGGCACTGATGGGTGATAGTGACTGTACCCCTGATCCAGGAGGAGTCCTGCGTACAGTCACACGGGCACAGGAGTCACACAGCACTGCTATAATACTGGCACTGATGGGTGATAGTGACTGTACCCCTGATCCAGGAGACGTCCTGCGTACAGTCACACGGGCACAGGAGTCACACAGCGCTGCTATAATACTGGCACTGATGGGTGATAGTGACTGTACCCCTGATCCAGGAGACGTCCTGCGTACAGTCACACGGGCACAGGAGTCACACAGCGCTGCTATAATACTGGCACTGATGGGTGATAGTGACTGTACCCCTGATCCAGGAGGACGTCCTGCGTACAGTCACACGGGCACAGGAGTCACACAGCGCTGCTATAATACTGGCACTGATGGGTGATAGTGACTGTACCCCTGATCCAGGAGGAGTCCTGCGTACAGTCACACGGGCACAGGAGTCACACAGCACTGCTATAATACTGGCACTGATGGGTGATAGTGACTGTACCCCTGATCCAGGAGGACGTCCTGCGTACAGTCACACGGGCACAGGAGTCACACAGCGCTGCTATAATACTGGCACTGATGGGTGATAGTGACTGTACCCCTGATCCAGGAGGAGTCCTGCGTACAGTCACACGGGCACAGGAGTCACACAGCGCTGCTATAATACTGGCACTGATGGGTGATAGTGACTGTACCCCTGATCCAGGAGGCGTCCTGCGTACAGTCACACGGGCACAGGAGTCACACAGCGCTGCTATAATACTGGCACTGATGGGTGATAGTGACTGTACCCCTGATCCAGGAGGAGTCCTGCGTACAGTCACACGGGCACAGGAGTCACACAGCGCTGCTATAATACTGGCACTGATGGGTGATAGTGACTGTACCCCTGATCCAGGAGGCGTCCTGCGTACAGTCACACGGGCACAGGAGTCACACAGCACTGCTATAATACTGGCACTGATGGGTGATAGTGACTGTACCCCTGATCCAGGAGGAGTCCTGCGTACAGTCACACGGGCACAGGAGTCACACAGCGCTGCTATAATACTGGCACTGATGGGTGATAGTGACTGTACCCCTGATCCAGGAGGAGTCCTGCGTACAGTCACACGGGCACAGGAGTCACACAGCACTGCTATAATACTGGCACTGATGGGTGATAGTGACTGTACCCCTGATCCAGGAGGACGTCCTGCGTACAGTCACACGGGCACAGGAGTCACACAGCGCTGCTATAATACTGGCACTGATGGGTGATAGTGACTGTACCCCTGATCCAGGAGGACGTCCTGCGTACAGTCACACGGGCACAGGAGTCACACAGCGCTGCTATAATACTGGCACTGATGGGTGATAGTGACTGTACCCCCTGATCCAGGAGGACGTCCTGCGTACAGTCACACGGGCACAGGAGTCACACAGCACTGCTATAATACTGGCACTGATGGGTGATAGTGACTGTACCCCTGATCCAGGAGACGTCCTGCGTACAGTCACACGGGCACAGGAGTCACACAGCACTGCTATAATACTGGCACTGATGGGTGATAGTGACTGTACCCCTGATCCAGGAGACGTCCTGCGTACAGTCACACGGGCACAGGAGTCACACAGCGCTGCTATAATACTGGCACTGATGGGTGATAGTGACTGTACCCCTGATCCAGGAGACGTCCTGCGTACAGTCACACGGGCACAGGAGTCACACAGCGCTGCTATAATACTGGCACTGATGGGTGATAGTGACTGTACCCCTGATCCAGGAGACGTCCTGCGTACAGTCACACGGGCACAGGAGTCACACAGCACTGCTATAATACTGGTACTGATGGGTGATAGTGACTGTACCCCTGATCCAGGAGACGTCCTGCGTACAGTCACACGGGCACAGGAGTCACACAGCACTGCTATAATACTGGCACTGATGGGTGATAGTGACTGTACCCCTGATCCAGGAGACGTCCTGCGTACAGTCACACGGGCACAGGAGTCACACAGCGCTGCTATAATACTGGCACTGATGGGTGATAGTGACTGTACCCCTGATCCAGGAGACGTCCTGCGTACAGTCACACGGGCACAGGAGTCACACAGCTCTGCTATAATACTGGCACTGATGGGTGATAGTGACTGTACCCCTGATCCAGGAGACGTCCTGCGTACAGTCACACGGGCACAGGAGTCACACAGCGCTGCTATAATACTGGCACTGATGGGTGATAGTGACTGTACCCCTGATCCAGGAGACGTCCTGCGTACAGTCACACGGGCACAGGAGTCACACAGCGCTGCTATAATACTGGCACTGATGGGTGATAGTGACTGTACCCCTGATCCAGGAGACGTCCTGCGTACAGTCACACGGGCACAGGAGTCACACAGCGCTGCTATAATACTGGCACTGATGGGTGATAGTGACTGTACCCCTGATCCAGGAGACGTCCTGCGTACAGTCACACGGGCACAGGAGTCACACAGCGCTGCTATAATACTGGCACTGATGGGTGATAGTGACTGTACCCCTGATCCAGGAGACGTCCTGCGTACAGTCACACGGGCACAGGAGTCACACAGCGCTGCTATAATACTGGCACTGATGGGTGATAGTGACTGTACCCCTGATCCAGGAGACGTCCTGCGTACAGTCACACGGGCACAGGAGTCACACAGCACTGCTATAATACTGGTACTGATGGGTGATAGTGACTGTACCCCTGATCCAGGAGACGTCCTGCGTACAGTCACACGGGCACAGGAGTCACACAGCGCTGCTATAATACTGGCACTGATGGGTGATAGTGACTGTACCCCTGATCCAGGAGACGTCCTGCGTACAGTCACACGGGCACAGGAGTCACACAGCACTGCTATAATACTGGTACTGATGGGTGATAGTGACTGTACCCCTGATCCAGGAGACGTCCTGCGTACAGTCACACGGGCACAGGAGTCACACAGCACTGCTATAATACTGGTACTGATGGGTGATAGTGACTGTACCCCTGATCCAGGAGACGTCCTGCGTACAGTCACACGGGCACAGGAGTCACACAGCACTGCTATAATACTGGTACTGATGGGTGATAGTGACTGTACCCCTGATCCAGGAGACGTCCTGCGTACAGTCACACGGGCACAGGAGTCACACAGCACTGCTATAATACTGGTACTGATGGGTGATAGTGACTGTACCCCTGATCCAGGAGACGTCCTGCGTACAGTCACACGGGCACAGGAGTCACACAGCGCTGCTATAATACTGGCACTGATGGGTGATAGTGACTGTACCCCTGATCCAGGAGACGTCCTGCGTACAGTCACACGGGCACAGGAGTCACACAGCGCTGCTATAATACTGGCACTGATGGGTGATAGTGACTGTACCCCTGATCCAGGAGACGTCCTGCGTACAGTCACACGGGCACAGGAGTCACACAGCGCTGCTATAATACTGGCACTGATGGGTGATAGTGACTGTACCCCTGATCCAGGAGACGTCCTGCGTACAGTCACACGGGCACAGGAGTCACACAGCGCTGCTATAATACTGGCACTGATGGGTGATAGTGACTGTACCCCTGATCCAGGAGGACGTCCTGCGTACAGTCACACGGGCACAGGAGTCACACAGCACTGCTATAATACTGGCACTGATGGGTGATAGTGACTGTACCCCTGATCCAGGAGACGTCCTGCGTACAGTCACACGGGCACAGGAGTCACACAGCACTGCTATAATACTGGCACTGATGGGTGATAGTGACTGTACCCTGATCCAGGAGGAGTCCTGCGTACAGTCACACGGGCACAGGAGTCACACAGCGCTGCTATAATACTGGCACTGATGGGTGATAGTGACTGTACCCCTGATCCAGGAGACGTCCTGCGTACAGTCACACGGGCACAGGAGTCACACAGCACTGCTATAATACTGGCACTGATGGGTGATAGTGACTGTACCCCTGATCCAGGAGGACGTCCTGCGTACAGTCACACGGGCACAGGAGTCACACAGCGCTGCTATAATACTGGCACTGATGGGTGATAGTGACTGTACCCCTGATCCAGGAGGAGTCCTGCGTACAGTCACACGGGCACAGGAGTCACACAGCACTGCTATAATACTGGCACTGATGGGTGATAGTGACTGTACCCCTGATCCAGGAGACGTCCTGCGTACAGTCACACGGGCACAGGAGTCACACAGCACTGCTATAATACTGGCACTGATGGGTGATAGTGACTGTACCCCTGATCCAGGAGACGTCCTGCGTACAGTCACACGGGCACAGGAGTCACACAGCGCTGCTATAATACTGGCACTGATGGGTGATAGTGACTGTACCCCTGATCCAGGAGGAGTCCTGCGTACAGTCACACGGGCACAGGAGTCACACAGCGCTGCTATAATACTGGCACTGATGGGTGATAGTGACTGTACCCCTGATCCAGGAGACGTCCTGCGTACAGTCACACGGGCACAGGAGTCACACAGCACTGCTATAATACTGGCACTGATGGGTGATAGTGACTGTACCCCTGATCCAGGAGACGTCCTGCGTACAGTCACACGGGCACAGGAGTCACACAGCGCTGCTATAATACTGGCACTGATGGGTGATAGTGACTGTACCCCTGATCCAGGAGACGTCCTGCGTACAGTCACACGGGCACAGGAGTCACACAGCGCTGCTATAATACTGGCACTGATGGGTGATAGTGACTGTACCCCTGATCCAGGAGACGTCCTGCGTACAGTCACACGGGCACAGGAGTCACACAGCACTGCTATAATACTGGCACTGATGGGTGATAGTGACTGTACCCCTGATCCAGGAGACGTCCTGCGTACAGTCACACGGGCACAGGAGTCACACAGCGCTGCTATAATACTGGCACTGATGGGTGATAGTGACTGTACCCCTGATCCAGGAGACGTCCTGCGTACAGTCACACGGGCACAGGAGTCACACAGCGCTGCTATAATACTGGCACTGATGGGTGATAGTGACTGTACCCCTGATCCAGGAGGACGTCCTGCGTACAGTCACACGGGCACAGGAGTCACACAGCACTGCTATAATACTGGCACTGATGGGTGATAGTGACTGTACCCCTGATCCAGGAGACGTCCTGCGTACAGTCACACGGGCACAGGAGTCACACAGCGCTGCTATAATACTGGCACTGATGGGTGATAGTGACTGTACCCCTGATCCAGGAGGACGTCCTGCGTACAGTCACACGGGCACAGGAGTCACACAGCACTGCTATAATACTGGCACTGATGGGTGATAGTGACTGTACCCCTGATCCAGGAGACGTCCTGCGTACAGTCACACGGGCACAGGAGTCACACAGCACTGCTATAATACTGGCACTGATGGGTGATAGTGACTGTACCCCTGATCCAGGAGGACGTCCTGCGTACAGTCACACGGGCACAGGAGTCACACAGCGCTGCTATAATACTGGCACTGATGGGTGATAGTGACTGTACCCCTGATCCAGGAGGACGTCCTGCGTACAGTCACACGGGCACAGGAGTCACACAGCACTGCTATAATACTGGCACTGATGGGTGATAGTGACTGTACCCCTGATCCAGGAGACGTCCTGCGTACAGTCACACGGGCACAGGAGTCACACAGCACTGCTATAATACTGGCACTGATGGGTGATAGTGACTGTACCCCTGATCCAGGAGGAGTCCTGCGTACAGTCACACGGGCACAGGAGTCACACAGCGCTGCTATAATACTGGCACTGATGGGTGATAGTGACTGTACCCCTGATCCAGGAGGAGTCCTGCGTACAGTCACACGGGCACAGGAGTCACACAGCACTGCTATAATACTGGCACTGATGGGTGATAGTGACTGTACCCCTGATCCAGGAGGACGTCCTGCGTACAGTCACACGGGCACAGGAGTCACACAGCGCTGCTATAATACTGGCACTGATGGGTGATAGTGACTGTACCCCTGATCCAGGAGACGTCCTGCGTACAGTCACACGGGCACAGGAGTCACACAGCACTGCTATAATACTGGCACTGATGGGTGATAGTGACTGTACCCCTGATCCAGGAGGAGTCCTGCGTACAGTCACACGGGCACAGGAGTCACACAGCGCTGCTATAATACTGGCACTGATGGGTGATAGTGACTGTACCCCTGATCCAGGAGACGTCCTGCGTACAGTCACACGGGCACAGGAGTCACACAGCACTGCTATAATACTGGCACTGATGGGTGATAGTGACTGTACCCCTGATCCAGGAGGCGTCCTGCGTACAGTCACACGGGCACAGGAGTCACACAGCGCTGCTATAATACTGGCACTGATGGGTGATAGTGACTGTACCCCTGATCCAGGAGACGTCCTGCGTACAGTCACACGGGCACAGGAGTCACACAGCGCTGCTATAATACTGGCACTGATGGGTGATAGTGACTGTACCCCTGATCCAGGAGACGTCCTGCGTACAGTCACACGGGCACAGGAGTCACACAGCACTGCTATAATACTGGCACTGATGGGTGATAGTGACTGTACCCCTGATCCAGGAGGCGTCCTGCGTACAGTCACACGGGCACAGGAGTCACACAGCGCTGCTATAATACTGGCACTGATGGGTGATAGTGACTGTACCCCTGATCCAGGAGACGTCCTGCGTACAGTCACACGGGCACAGGAGTCACACAGCACTGCTATAATACTGGCACTGATGGGTGATAGTGACTGTACCCCTGATCCAGGAGGAGTCCTGCGTACAGTCACACGGGCACAGGAGTCACACAGCGCTGCTATAATACTGGCACTGATGGGTGATAGTGACTGTACCCCTGATCCAGGAGACGTCCTGCGTACAGTCACACGGGCACAGGAGTCACACAGCACTGCTATAATACTGGCACTGATGGGTGATAGTGACTGTACCCCTGATCCAGGAGACGTCCTGCGTACAGTCACACGGGCACAGGAGTCACACAGCACTGCTATAATACTGGCACTGATGGGTGATAGTGACTGTACCCCTGATCCAGGAGGAGTCCTGCGTACAGTCACACGGGCACAGGAGTCACACAGCGCTGCTATAATACTGGCACTGATGGGTGATAGTGACTGTACCCCTGATCCAGGAGACGTCCTGCGTACAGTCACACGGGCACAGGAGTCACACAGCACTGCTATAATACTGGCACTGATGGGTGATAGTGACTGTACCCCTGATCCAGGAGACGTCCTGCGTACAGTCACACGGGCACAGGAGTCACACAGCGCTGCTATAATACTGGCACTGATGGGTGATAGTGACTGTACCCCTGATCCAGGAGACGTCCTGCGTACAGTCACACGGGCACAGGAGTCACACAGCGCTGCTATAATACTGGCACTGATGGGTGATAGTGACTGTACCCCTGATCCAGGAGACGTCCTGCGTACAGTCACACGGGCACAGGAGTCACACAGCGCTGCTATAATACTGGCACTGATGGGTGATAGTGACTGTACCCCTGATCCAGGAGGACGTCCTGCGTACAGTCACACGGGCACAGGAGTCACACAGCGCTGCTATAATACTGGCACTGATGGGTGATAGTGACTGTACCCCTGATCCAGGAGACGTCCTGCGTACAGTCACACGGGCACAGGAGTCACACAGCGCTGCTATAATACTGGCACTGATGGGTGATAGTGACTGTACCCCTGATCCAGGAGGACGTCCTGCGTACAGTCACACGGGCACAGGAGTCACACAGCACTGCTATAATACTGGCACTGATGGGTGATAGTGACTGTACCCCTGATCCAGGAGGACGTCCTGCGTACAGTCACACGGGCACAGGAGTCACACAGCGCTGCTATAATACTGGCACTGATGGGTGATAGTGACTGTACCCCTGATCCAGGAGACGTCCTGCGTACAGTCACACGGGCACAGGAGTCACACAGCACTGCTATAATACTGGCACTGATGGGTGATAGTGACTGTACCCCTGATCCAGGAGACGTCCTGCGTACAGTCACACGGGCACAGGAGTCACACAGCACTGCTATAATACTGGCACTGATGGGTGATAGTGACTGTACCCCTGATCCAGGAGACGTCCTGCGTACAGTCACACGGGCACAGGAGTCACACAGCACTGCTATAATACTGGCACTGATGGGTGATAGTGACTGTACCCCTGATCCAGGAGACGTCCTGCGTACAGTCACACGGGCACAGGAGTCACACAGCACTGCTATAATACTGGCACTGATGGGTGATAGTGACTGTACCCCTGATCCAGGAGACGTCCTGCGTACAGTCACACGGGCACAGGAGTCACACAGCACTGCTATAATACTGGCACTGATGGGTGATAGTGACTGTACCCCTGATCCAGGAGACGTCCTGCGTACA
>NW_026968823.1:0-67540 GCF_028390025.1 Pseudophryne corroboree
CCTATTAAATAAAAGATCAGGGTCTATACCCCCTTTTCTATATGGACACATTACAATCCATGTACTACGATCTGACGGGGACATGGATTCAACATATGAACATCACACTTGAATTAATTTAGATAGCAATTATTAGTGATGAGCGGGTTCGGTTTCCGAGAAACCGAACCCCCCCGAACTTTACCATTTTTACACGGGTCCGAGCCATACTCGGATTCTCCCGTATGGCTCGGCTAACCCGAGCGCACCCGAACGTCATCATCCCGCTGTCGGATTCTCGCGAGATTCGGATTCTATATAAGCAGCCGCGCGTCGCCGCCATTTTCACACGTGCATTGAGATTGATAGGGAGAGGACGTGCCTGGCGTCCTCTCCATTTATATAGTTATAGTTAGTTGATCTGATTGCTACTGCTTAGCTTATTGTGGGGAGGATTGGGGAGCAGCTGTTAGGAGGAGTACAGTGCAGAGTTTTGCTAGTTTTTTTTTATCCGTTCTCTGCCTGAAAAAAACGCTCCATACCATATCTGTACTCAGCCTCAGTGTGCTGCATGATATATCTGACTGTGCTGAGTGCTCACACTGCTTAATTGTGGGGGAGACTGGGGAGCAGCTAAAGAAGGAGTACAGTACACAGTTTTGCTGACAGTGACCACCAGTATACGTTTGTCTGCCTGAAAAACACTCCTGGGGTGTCTTTTTTTCTTTATACTATAAGTATAAACGCAGTCTGCTGACAGTGTCCACCAGATCCATTATACTGTATATAGCAGTACGGTAGGCCACTGCTGTACCTACCTCTGTGTCTTCAGTCACTCGTCGTCATACATAAAGTATACTATCCATCCATCTACATTGTATACCTGTGGTGTCTTTTTTTCTTTATACTATAAACGCAGTCTGCTGACAGTGTCCACCAGGTCCATTATACTGTATATAGCAGTACGGTAGGCCACTGCTGTACCTACCTCTGTGTCTTCAGTCACTCGTCGTCATACATAAAGTATACTATCCATCCATCTACATTGTATACCTGTGGTGTCTTTTTTTCTTTATACTATAAACGCAGTATGCTGACAGTGTCCACCAGGTCCATTATACTGTATATAGCAGTACGGTAGGCCACTGCTGTACCTACCTCTGTGTCTTCAGTCACTCGTCGTCATACATAAAGTATACTCTCCATCCATCTACATTGTATACCTGTGGTGTCTTTTTTTCTTTGTACTATAAATGCAGTCTGCTGACAGTGTCCACCAGGTCCATTATACTGTATATAGCAGTACGGTAGGCCACTGCTGTACCTACCTCTGTGTCTTCAGTCACTCGTCGTCATACATAAAGTATACTATCCATCCATCTACATTGTATACCTGTGGTGTCTTTTTTTCTTTATACTATAAACGCAGTCTGCTGACAGTGTCCACCAGGTCCATTATACTGTATATAGCAGTACAGTAGGCCACTGCTGTACCTACCTCTGTGTCTTCAGTCACTCGTCGTCATACATAAAGTATACTATCCATCCATCTACATTGTATACCTGTGGTGTCTTTTTTTCTTTATACTATAAACGCAGTCTGCTGACAGTGTCCACCAAGTCCATTATACTGTATATAGCAGTACGGTAGGCCACTGCTGTACCTACCTCTGTGTCTTCAGTCACTCGTCGTCATACATAAAGTATACTATCCATCCATCTACATTGTATACCTGTGGTGTCTTTTTTTCTTTATACTATAAACGCAGTCTGCTGACAGTGTCCACCAGGTCCATTATACTGTATATAGCAGTACGGTAGGCCACTGCTGTACCTACCTCTGTGTCTTCAGTCACTCGTCGTCATACATAAAGTATACTATCCATCCATCTACATTGTATACCTGTGGTGTCTTTTTTTCTTTGTACTATAAACGCAGTCTGCTGACAGTGTCCACCAGGTCCATTATACTGTATATAGCAGTACGGTAGGCCACTGCTGTACCTACCTCTGTGCCTTCAGTCACTCGTCGTCATACATAAAGTATACTATCCATCCATCTACATTGTATACCTGTGGTGTCTTTTTTTCTTTATACTATAAACGCAGTCTGCTGACAGTGTCCACCAGGTCCATTATACTGTATATAGCAGTACGGTAGGCCACTGCTGTACCTACCTCTGTGTCTTCAGTCACTCGTCGTCATACATAAAGTATACTATCCATCCATCTACATTGTATACCTGTGGTGTCTTTTTTTTTTATACTATAAACGCAGTCTGCTGACAGTGTCCACCAGGTCCATTATACTGTATATAGCAGTACGGTAGGCCACTGCTGTACCTACCTCTGTGTCTTCAGTCACTCGTCATCATACATAAAGTAAACTATCCATCCATCTACATTGTATACCTGTGGTGTCTTTTTTTCTTTATACTATAAACGCAGTCTGCTGACAGTGTCCACCAGGTCCATTATACTGTATATAACAGTACGGTAGGCCACTGCTGTACCTACCTCTGTGTCTTCAGTCACTCGTCGTCATACATAAAGTATACTATCCATCCATCTACATTGTATACCTGTGGTGTCTTTTTTTCTTTATACTATAAACGCAGTCTGCTGACAGTGTCCACCAGGTCCATTATACTGTTTATAGCAGTACGGTAGGCCACTGCTGTACCTACCTCTGTGTCTTCAGTCACTCGTCGTCATACATAAAGTATACTATCCATCCATCTACATTGTATACCTGTGGTGTCTTTTTTTCTTTATACTATAAACGCAGTCTGCTGACAGTGTCCACCAGGTCCATTATACTGTATATAGCAGTACAGTAGGCCACTGCTGTACCTACCTCTGTGTCTTCAGTCACTCGTCGTCATACATAAAGTATACTATCCATCCATCTACATTGTATACCTGTGGTGTCTTTTTTTCTTTATACTATAAACGCAGTCTGCTGACAGTGTCCACCAAGTCCATTATACTGTATATAGCAGTACGGTAGGCCACTGCTGTACCTACCTCTGTGTCTTCAGTCACTCGTCGTCATACATAAAGTATACTATCCATCCATCTACATTGTATACCTGTGGTGTCTTTTTTTCTTTATACTATAAACGCAATCTGCTGACAGTGTCCACCAGGTCCATTATACTGTATATAGCAGTACGGTAGGCCACTGCTGTACCTACCTCTGTGTCTTCAGTCACTCGTCGTCATACATAAAGTATACTATCCATCCATCTACATTGTATACCTGTGGTGTCTTTTTTTCTTTATACTATAAACGCAGTCTGCTGACAGTGTCCACCAGGTCCATTATACTGTATATAGCAGTACGGTAGGCCACTGCTGTACCTACCTCTGTGTCTTCAGTCAATCGTCGTCATACATAAAGTATACTATCCATCCATCTACATTGTATACCTGTGGTGTCTTTTTTTCTTTATACTATAAACGCAGTCTGCTGACAGTGTCCACCAGGTCCATTATACTGTGTATAGCAGTATGGTAGGCCACTGCTGTACCTACCTCTGTGTCTTCAGTCACTCGTCGTCATACATAAAGTATACTATCCATCCATCTACATTGTATACCTGTGGTGTCTTTTTTTCTTTGTACTATAAACGCAGTCTGCTGACAGTGTCCACCAGGTCCATTATACTGTATATAGCAGTACGGTAGGCCACTGCTGTACCTACCTCTGTGCCTTCAGTCACTCGTCGTCATACATAAAGTATACTATCCATCCATCTACATTGTATACCTGTGGTGTCTTTTTTTCTTTATACTATAAACGCAGTCTGCTGACAGTGTCCACCAGGTCCATTATACTGTATATAGCAGTACGGTAGGCCACTGCTGTACCTACCTCTGTGTCTTCAGTCACTCGTCGTCATACATAAAGTATACTATCCATCCATCTACATTGTATACCTGTGGTGTCTTTTTTTCTTTATACTATAAACGCAGTCTGCTGACAGTGTCCACCAGGTCCATTATACTGTATATAGCAGTACGGTAGGCCACTGCTGTACCTACCTCTGTGTCTTCAGTCACTCGTCATCATACATAAAGTATACTATCCATCCATCTACATTGTATACCTGTGGTGTCTTTTAATCTTTATACTATAAACGCAGTCTGCTGACAGTGTCCACCAGGTCCATTATACTGTATATAGCAGTACGGTAGGCCACTGCTGTACCTACCTCTGTGTCTTCAGTCACTCGTCGTCATACATAAAGTATACTATCCATCCATCTACATTGTATACCTGTGGTGTCTTTTTTTCTTTATACTATAAACGCAGTCTGCTGACAGTGTCCACCAGGTCCATTATACTGTATATAGCAGTACAGTAGGCCACTGCTGTACCTACCTCTGTGTCTTCAGTCACTCGTCGTCATACATAAAGTATACTATCCATCCATCTACATTGTATACCTGTGGTGTCTTTTTTTCTTTTTACTATAAACGCAGTCTGCTGACAGTGTCCACCAAGTCCATTATACTGTATATAGCAGTACGGTAGGCCACTGCTGTACCTACCTCTGTGTCTTCAGTCACTCGTCGTCATACATAAAGTATACTATCCATCCATCTACATTGTATACCTGTGGTGTCTTTTTTTCTTTATACTATAAATGCAATCTGCTGACAGTGTCCACCAGGTCCATTATACTGTATATAGCAGTACGGTAGGCCACTGCTGTACCTACCTCTGTGTCTTCAGTCACTCGTCGTCATACATAAAGTATACTATCCATACATCTACATTGTATACCTGTGGTGTCTTTTTTTCTTTATACTATAAACGCAGTCTGCTGACAGTGTCCACCAGGTCCATTATACTGTATATAGCAGTACGGTAGGCCACTGCTGTACCTACCTCTGTGTCTTCAGTCACTCGTCGTCATACATAAAGTATACTATCCATCCATCTACATTGTATACCTGTGGTGTCTTTTTTTCTTTATACTATAAACGCAGTCTGCTGACAGTGTCCACCAGGTCCATTATACTGTATATAGCAGTACAGTAGGCCACTGCTGTACCTACCTCTGTGTCTTCAGTCACTCGTCGTCATACATAAAGTATACTATCCATCCATCTACATTGTATACCTGTGGTGTCTTTTTTTCTTTATACTATAAACGCAGTCTGCTGACAGTGTCCACCAGGTCCATTATACTGTATATAGCAGTACGGTAGGCCACTGCTGTACCTACCTCTGTGTCTTCAGTCACTCGTCGTCATACATAAAGTATACTATCCATCCATCTACATTGTATACCTGTGGTGTCTTTTTTTCTTTATACTATAAACGCAGTCTGCTGACAGTGTCCACCAGGTCCATTATACTGTATATAGCAGTACGGTAGGCCACTGCTGTACCTACCTCTGTGTCTTCAGTCACTCGTCGTCATACATAAAGTATACTATCCATCCATCTACATTGTAAACCTGTGGTGTCTTTTTTTCTTTATACTATAAACGCAGTCTGCTGACAGTGTCCACCAGGTCCATTATACTGTATATAGCAGTACGGTAGGCCACTGCTGTACCTACCTCTGTGTCTTCAGTCACTCGTCGTCATACATAAAGTATACTATCCATCCATCTACATTGTATACCTGTGGTGTCTTTTTTTCTTTATACTATAAACGCAGTCTGCTGACAGTGTCCACCAGGTCCATTATACTGTATATAGCAGTATGGTAGGCCACTGCTGTACCTACCTCTGTGTCTTCAGTCACTCGTCGTCATACATAAAGTATACTATCCATCCATCTACATTGTATACCTGTGGTGTCTTTTTTTCTATGTACTATAAACGCAGTCTGCTGACAGTGTCCACCAGGTCCATTATACTGTATATAGCAGTACGGTAGGCCACTGCTGTACCTACCTCTGTGCCTTCAGTCACTCTTCGTCATACATAAAGTATACTATCCATCCATCTACATTGTATACCTGTGGTGTCTTTTTTTCTTTATACTATAAACGCAGTCTGCTGACAGTGTCCACCAGGTCCATTATACTGTATATAGCAGTACGGTAGGCCACTGCTGTACCTACCTCTGTGTCTTCAGTCACTCGTCGTCATACATAAAGTATACTATCCATCCATCTACATTGTATACCTGTGGTGTCTTTTTTTCTTTTTACTATAAACGCAGTCTGCTGACAGTGTCCACCAAGTCCATTATACTGTATATAGCAGTACGGTAGGCCACTGCTGTACCTACCTCTGTGTCTTCAGTCACTCGTCGTCATACATAAAGTATACTATCCATCCATCTACATTGTATACCTGTAGTGTCTTTTTTTCTTTATACTATAAACGCAATCTGCTGAAAGTGTCCACCAGGTCCATTATACTGTATATAGCAGTACGGTAGGCCACTGCTGTACCTACCTCTGTGTCTTCAGTCACTCGTCGTCATACATAAAGTATACTATCCATACATCTACATTGTATACCTGTGGTGTCTTTTTTTCTTTATACTATAAACGCAGTCTGCTGACAGTGTCCACCAGGTCCATTATACTGTATATAGCAGTACGGTAGGCCACTGCTGTACCTACCTCTGTGTCTTCAGTCACTCGTCGTCATACATAAAGTATACTATCCATCCATCTACATTGTATACCTGTGGTGTCTTTTTTTCTTTATACTATAAACGCAGTCTGCTGACAGTGTCCACCAGGTCCATTATACTGTATATAGCAGTACAGTAGGCCACTGCTGTACCTACCTCTGTGTCTTCAGTCACTCGTCGTCATACATAAAGTATACTATCCATCCATCTACATTGTATACCTGTGGTGTCTTTTTTTCTTTATACTATAAACGCAGTCTGCTGACAGTGTCCACCAGGTCCATTATACTGTATATAGCAGTACGGTAGGCCACTGCTGTACCTACCTCTGTGTCTTCAGTCACTCGTCGTCATACATAAAGTATACTATCCATCCATCTACATTGTATACCTGTGGTGTCTTTTTTTCTTTATACTATAAACGCAGTCTGCTGACAGTGTCCACCAGGTCCATTATACTGTATATAGCAGTACGGTAGGCCACTGCTGTACCTACCTCTGTGTCTTCAGTCACTCGTCGTCATACATAAAGTATACTATCCATCCATCTACATTGTATACCTGTGGTGTCTTTTTTTCTTTATACTATAAACGCAGTCTGCTGACAGTGTCCACCAGGTCCATTATACTGTATATAGCAGTACGGTAGGCCACTGCTGTACCTACCTCTGTGTCTTCAGTCACTCGTCGTCATACATAAAGTATACTATCCATCCATCTACATTGTATACCTGTGGTGTCTTTTTTTCTTTATACTATAAACGCAGTCTGCTGACAGTGTCCACCAGGTCCATTATACTGTATATAGCAGTATGGTAGGCCACTGCTGTACCTACCTCTGTGTCTTCAGTCACTCGTCGTCATACATAAAGTATACTATCCATCCATCTACATTGTATACCTGTGGTGTCTTTTTTTCTTTGTACTATAAACGCAGTCTGCTGACAGTGTCCACCAGGTCCATTATACTGTATATAGCAGTACAGTAGGCCACTGCTGTACCTACCTCTGTGCCTTCAGTCACTCTTCGTCATACATAAAGTATACTATCCATCCATCTACATTGTATACCTGTGGTGTCTTTTTTTCTTTATACTATAAACGCAGTCTGCTGACAGTGTCCACCAGGTCCATTATACTGTATATAGCAGTACGGTAGGCCACTGCTGTACCTACCTCTGTGTCTTCAGTCACTCGTCGTCATACATAAAGTATACTATCCATCCATCTACATTGTATACCTGTGGTGTCTTTTTTTCTTTATACTTTAAACGCAGTCTGCTGACAGTGTCCACCAGGTCCATTATACTGTATATAGCAGTACGGTAGGCCACTGCTGTACCTACCTCTGTGTCTTCAGTCACTCGTCATCATTAGTGATGAGCGAGGTTCGGTTTTACTCGGTTTTACTCGGTTCTCAAAACGGCATCTTATTGGCTATCCAAAACACGTGACATCCGTGAGCCAATAAGATGCAGTTTTGAGAACCGAGTAAAACCGAGTAAAACCGAGTAAAACCGAATCCGCTCATCACTAGTCATCATACATAAAATATACTATCCATCCATCTACATTGTATACCTGTGGTGTCTTTTTTTCTTTATACTATAAACGCAGTCTGCTGACAGTGTCCACCAGGTCCATTATACTGTTTATAGCAGTACGGTAGGCCACTGCTGTACCTACCTCTGTGTCTTCAGTCACTCGTCGTCATACATAAAGTATACTATCCATCCATCTACATTGTATACCTGTGGTGTCTTTTTTTCTTTATACTATAAATGCAGTCTGCTGACAGTGTCCACCAGGTCCATTATACTGTATATAGCAGTACAGTAGGCCACTGCTGTACCTACCTCTGTGTCTTCAGTCACTCGTCGTCATACATAAAGTATACTATCCATCCATCTACATTGTATACCTGTGGTGTCTTTTTTTCTTTATACTATAAACGCAGTCTGCTGACAGTGTCCACCAAGTCCATTATACTGTATATAGCAGTACGGTAGGCCACTGCTGTACCTACCTCTGTGTCTTCAGTCACTCGTCGTCATACATAAAGTATACTATCCATCCATCTACATTGTATACCTGTGGTGTCTTTTTTTCTTTATACTATAAACGCAATCTGCTGACAGTGTCCACCAGGTCCATTATACTGTATATAGCAGTACGGTAGGCCACTGCTGTACCTACCTCTGTGTCTTCAGTCACTCGTCGTCATACATAAAGTATACTATCCATCCATCTACATTGTATACCTGTGGTGTCTTTTTTTCTTTATACTATAAACGCAGTCTGCTGACAGTGTCCACCAAGTCCATTATACTGTATATAGCAGTACGGTAGGCCACTGCTGTACCTACCTCTGTGTCTTCAGTCACTCGTCGTCATACATAAAGTATACTATCCATCCATCTACATTGTATACCTGTGGTGTCTTTTTTTCTTTATACTATAAACGCAATCTGCTGACAGTGTCCACCAGGTCCATTATACTGTATATAGCAGTACGGTAGGCCACTGCTGTACCTACCTCTGTGCCTTCAGTCACTCTTCGTCATACATAAAGTATACTATCCATCCATCTACATTGTATACCTGTGGTGTCTTTTTTTCTTTATACTATAAACGCAGTCTGCTGACAGTGTCCACCAGGTCCATTATACTGTATATAGCAGTACGGTAGGCCACTGCTGTACCTACCTCTGTGTCTTCAGTCACTCGTCGTCATACATAAAGTATACTATCCATCCATCTACATTGTATACCTGTGGTGTCTTTTTTTCTTTATACTATAAACGCAGTCTGCTGACAGTGTCCACCAGGTCCATTATACTGTATATAGCAGTACGGTAGGCCACTGCTGTACCTACCTCTGTGTCTTCAGTCACTCGTCGTCATACATAAAGTATACTATCCATCCATCTACATTGTATACCTGTGGTGTCTTTTTTTCTTTATACTATAAACGCAGTCTGCTGACAGTGTCCACCAGGTCCATTATACTGTATATAGCAGTACGGTAGGCCACTGCTGTACCTACCTCTGTGTCTTCAGTCACTCGTCGTCATACATAAAGTATACTATCCATCCATCTACATTGTATACCTGTGGTGTCTTTTTTTCTTTATACTATAAACGCAGTCTGCTGACAGTGTCCACCAGGTCCATTATACTGTATATAGCAGTATGGTAGGCCACTGCTGTACCTACCTCTGTGTCTTCAGTCACTCGTCGTCATACATAAAGTATACTATCCATCCATCTACATTGTATACCTGTGGTGTCTTTTTTTCTTTGTACTATAAACGCAGTCTGCTGACAGTGTCCACCAGGTCCATTATACTGTATATAGCAGTACGGTAGGCCACTGCTGTACCTACCTCTGTGCCTTCAGTCACTCTTCGTCATACATAAAGTATACTATCCATCCATCTACATTGTATACCTGTGGTGTCTTTTTTTCTTTATACTATAAACGCAGTCTGCTGACAGTGTCCACCAGGTCCATTATACTGTATATAGCAGTACGGTAGGCCACTGCTGTACCTACCTCTGTGTCTTCAGTCACTCGTCGTCATACATAAAGTATACTATCCATCCAGCTACATTGTATACCTGTGGTGTCTTTTTTTCTTTATACTATAAACGCAGTCTGCTGACAGTGTCCACCAGGTCCATTATACTGTATATAGCAGTACGGTAGGCCACTGCTGTACCTACCTCTGTGTCTTCAGTCACTCGTCATCATTAGTGATGAGCGAGGTTCGGTTTTACTCGGTTTTACTCGGTTTTACTCGGTTCTCAAAACGGCATCTTATTGGCTATCCAAAACACGTGACATCCGTGAGCCAATAAGATGCAGTTTTGAGAACCGAGTAAAACCGAGTAAAACCGAGTAAAACCGAATCCGCTCATCACTAGTCATCATACATAAAATATACTATCCATCCATCTACATTGTATACCTGTGGTGTCTTTTTTTCTTTATACTATAAACGCAGTCTGCTGACAGTGTCCACCAGGTCCATTATACTGTTTATAGCAGTACGGTAGGCCACTGCTGTACCTACCTCTGTGTCTTCAGTCACTCGTCGTCATACATAAAGTATACTATCCATCCATCTACATTGTATACCTGTGGTGTCTTTTTTTCTTTATACTATAAATGCAGTCTGCTGACAGTGTCCACCAGGTCCATTATACTGTATATAGCAGTACAGTAGGCCACTGCTGTACCTACCTCTGTGTCTTCAGTCACTCGTCGTCATACATAAAGTATACTATCCATCCATCTACATTGTATACCTGTGGTGTCTTTTTTTCTTTATACTATAAACGCAGTCTGCTGACAGTGTCCACCAAGTCCATTATACTGTATATAGCAGTACGGTAGGCCACTGCTGTACCTACCTCTGTGTCTTCAGTCACTCGTCGTCATACATAAAGTATACTATCCATCCATCTACATTGTATACCTGTGGTGTCTTTTTTTCTTTATACTATAAACGCAATCTGCTGACAGTGTCCACCAGGTCCATTATACTGTATATAGCAGTACGGTAGGCCACTGCTGTACCTACCTCTGTGTCTTCAGTCACTCGTCGTCATACATAAAGTATACTATCCATCCATCTACATTGTATACCTGTGGTGTCTTTTTTTCTTTATACTATAAACGCAGTCTGCTGACAGTGTCCACCAAGTCCATTATACTGTATATAGCAGTACGGTAGGCCACTGCTGTACCTACCTCTGTGTCTTCAGTCACTCGTCGTCATACATAAAGTATACTATCCATCCATCTACATTGTATACCTGTGGTGTCTTTTTTTCTTTATACTATAAACGCAGTCTGCTGACAGTGTCCACCAGGTCCATTATACTGTATATAGCAGTACGGTAGGCCACTGCTGTACTTACCTCTGTGTCTTCAGTCACTCGTCGTCATACATAAAGTATACTATCCATCCATCTACATTGTATACCTGTGGTGTCTTTTTTTCTTTATACTATAAACGCAGTCTGCTGACAGTGTCCACCAGGTCCATTATACTGTATATAGCAGTACGGTAGGCCACTGCTGTACCTACCTCTGTGTCTTCAGTCACTCGTCGTCATACATAAAGTATACTATCCATCCATCTACATTGTATACCTGTGGTGTCTTTTTTTCTTTATACTATAAACGCAGTCTGCTGACAGTGTCCACCAGGTCCATTATACTGTATATAGCAGTACGGTAGGCCACTGCTGTACCTACCTCTGTGTCTTCAGTCACTCGTCGTCATACATAAAGTATACTATCCATCCATCTACATTGTATACCTGTGGTGTCTTTTTTTCTTTATACTATAAACGCAGTCTGCTGACAGTGTCCACCAGGTCCATTATACTGTATATAGCAGTACGGTAGGCCACTGCTGTACCTACCTCTGTGTCTTCAGTCACTCGTCGTCATACATAAAGTATACTATCCATCCATCTACATTGTATACCTGTGGTGTCTTTTTTTCTTTATACTATAAACGCAGTCTGCTGACAGTGTCCACCAGGTCCATTATACTGTATATAGCAGTATGGTAGGCCACTGCTGTACCTACCTCTGTGTCTTCAGTCACTCGTCGTCATACATAAAGTATACTATCCATCCATCTACATTGTATACCTGTGGTGTCTTTTTTTCTTTGTACTATAAACGCAGTCTGCTGACAGTGTCCACCAGGTCCATTATACTGTATATAGCAGTACGGTAGGCCACTGCTGTACCTACCTCTGTGCCTTCAGTCACTCTTCGTCATACATAAAGTATACTATCCATCCATCTACATTGTATACCTGTGGTGTCTTTTTTTCTTTATACTATAAACGCAGTCTGCTGACAGTGTCCACCAAGTCCATTATACTGTATATAGCAGTACGGTAGGCCACTGCTGTACCTACCTCTGTGTCTTCAGTCACTCGTCGTCATACATAAAGTATACTATCCATCCATCTACATTGTATACCTGTGGTGTCTTTTTTTCTTTATACTATAAACGCAATCTGCTGACAGTGTCCACCAGGTCCATTATACTGTATATAGCAGTACGGTAGGCCACTGCTGTACCTACCTCTGTGTCTTCAGTCACTCGTCGTCATACATAAAGTATACTATCCATCCATCTACATTGTATACCTGTGGTGTCTTTTTTTCTTTATACTATAAACGCAGTCTGCTGACAGTGTCCACCAGGTCCATTATACTGTATATAGCAGTACGGTAGGCCACTGCTGTACTTACCTCTGTGTCTTCAGTCACTCGTCGTCATACATAAAGTATACTATCCATCCATCTACATTGTATACCTGTGGTGTCTTTTTTTCTTTATACTATAAACGCAGTCTGCTGACAGTGTCCACCAGGTCCATTATACTGTATATAGCAGTACGGTAGGCCACTGCTGTACCTACCTCTGTGTCTTCAGTCACTCGTCGTCATACATAAAGTATACTATCCATCCATCTACATTGTATACCTGTGGTGTCTTTTTTTCTTTATACTATAAACGCAGTCTGCTGACAGTGTCCACCAGGTCCATTATACTGTATATAGCAGTACGGTAGGCCACTGCTGTACCTACCTCTGTGTCTTCAGTCACTCGTCGTCATACATAAAGTATACTATCCATCCATCTACATTGTATACCTGTGGTGTCTTTTTTTCTTTATACTATAAACGCAGTCTGCTGACAGTGTCCACCAGGTCCATTATACTGTATATAGCAGTACGGTAGGCCACTGCTGTACCTACCTCTGTGTCTTCAGTCACTCGTCGTCATACATAAAGTATACTATCCATCCATCTACATTGTATACCTGTGGTGTCTTTTTTTCTTTATACTATAAACGCAGTCTGCTGACAGTGTCCACCAGGTCCATTATACTGTATATAGCAGTATGGTAGGCCACTGCTGTACCTACCTCTGTGTCTTCAGTCACTCGTCGTCATACATAAAGTATACTATCCATCCATCTACATTGTATACCTGTGGTGTCTTTTTTTCTTTGTACTATAAACGCAGTCTGCTGACAGTGTCCACCAGGTCCATTATACTGTATATAGCAGTACGGTAGGCCACTGCTGTACCTACCTCTGTGCCTTCAGTCACTCTTCGTCATACATAAAGTATACTATCCATCCATCTACATTGTATACCTGTGGTGTCTTTTTTTCTTTATACTATAAACGCAGTCTGCTGACAGTGTCCACCAGGTCCATTATACTGTATATAGCAGTACGGTAGGCCACTGCTGTACCTACCTCTGTGTCTTCAGTCACTCGTCGTCATACATAAAGTATACTATCCATCCATCTACATTGTATACCTGTGGTGTCTTTTTTTCTTTATACTATAAACGCAGTCTGCTGACAGTGTCCACCAGGTCCATTATACTGTATATAGCAGTACGGTAGGCCACTGCTGTACCTACCTCTGTGTCTTCAGTCACTCGTCATCATTAGTGATGAGCGAGGTTCGGTTTTACTCGGTTTTACTCGGTTTTACTCGGTTCTCAAAACGGCATCTTATTGGCTATCCAAAACACGTGACATCCGTGAGCCAATAAGATGCAGTTTTGAGAACCGAGTAAAACCGAGTAAAACCGAATCCGCTCATCACTAGTCATCATACATAAAATATACTATCCATCCATCTACATTGTATACCTGTGGTGTCTTTTTTTCTTTATACTATAAACGCAGTCTGCTGACAGTGTCCACCAGGTCCATTATACTGTTTATAGCAGTACGGTAGGCCACTGCTGTACCTACCTCTGTGTCTTCAGTCACTCGTCGTCATACATAAAGTATACTATCCATCCATCTACATTGTATACCTGTGGTGTCTTTTTTTCATTATACTATAAATGCAGTCTGCTGACAGTGTCCACCAGGTCCATTATACTGTATATAGCAGTACAGTAGGCCACTGCTGTACCTACCTCTGTGTCTTCAGTCACTCGTCGTCATACATAAAGTATACTATCCATCCATCTACATTGTATACCTGTGGTGTCTTTTTTTCTTTATACTATAAACGCAGTCTGCTGACAGTGTCCACCAAGTCCATTATACTGTATATAGCAGTACGGTAGGCCACTGCTGTACCTACCTCTGTGTCTTCAGTCACTCGTCGTCATACATAAAGTATACTATCCATCCATCTACATTGTATACCTGTGGTGTCTTTTTTTCTTTATACTATAAACGCAATCTGCTGACAGTGTCCACCAGGTCCATTATACTGTATATAGCAGTACGGTAGGCCACTGCTGTACCTACCTCTGTGTCTTCAGTCACTCGTCGTCATACATAAAGTATACTATCCATCCATCTACATTGTATACCTGTGGTGTCTTTTTTTCTTTATACTATAAACGCAGTCTGCTGACAGTGTCCACCAAGTCCATTATACTGTATATAGCAGTACGGTAGGCCACTGCTGTACCTACCTCTGTGTCTTCAGTCACTCGTCGTCATATATAAAGTATACTATCCATCCATCTACATTGTATACCTGTGGTGTCTTTTTTTCTTTATACTATAAACGCAGTCTGCTGACAGTGTCCACCAGGTCCATTATACTGTATATAGCAGTACGGTAGGCCACTGCTGTACCTACCTCTGTGTCTTCAGTCACTCGTCGTCATACATAAAGTATACTATCCATCTATCTACATTGTATACCTGTGGTGTCTTTTTTTCTTTATACTATAAACGCAGTCTGCTGACAGTGTCCACCAGGTCCATTATACTGTATATAGCAGTACGGTAGGCCACTGCTGTACCTACCTCTGTGTCTTCAGTCACTCGTCGTCATACATAAAGTATACTATCCATCCATCTACATTGTATACCTGTGGTGTCTTTTTTTCTTTATACTATAAACGCAGTCTGCTGACAGTGTCCACCAGGTCCATTATACTGTATATAGCAGTACAGTAGGCCACTGCTGTACCTACCTCTGTGTCTTCAGTCACTCGTCGTCATACATAAAGTATACTATCCATCCATCTACATTGTATACCTGTGGTGTCTTTTTTTCTTTATACTATAAACGCAGTCTGCTGACAGTGTCCACCAAGTCCATTATACTGTATATAGCAGTACGGTAGGCCACTGCTGTACCTACCTCTGTGTCTTCAGTCACTCGTCGTCATACATAAAGTATACTATCCATCCATCTACATTGTATACCTGTGGTGTCTTTTTTTCTTTATACTATAAACGCAGTCTGCTGACAGTGTCCACCAGGTCCATTATACTGTATATAGCAGTACGGTAGGCCACTGCTGTACCTACCTCTGTGTCTTCAGTCACTCGTCGTCATACATAAAGTATACTATCCATCCATCTACATTGTATACCTGTGGTGTCTTTTTTTCTTTATACTATAAACACAGTCTGCTGACAGTGTCCACCAGGTCCATTATACTGTATATAGCAGTACGGTAGGCCACTGCTGTACCTACCTCTGTGTCTTCAATCACTCGTCGTCATACATAAAGTATACTATCCATCCATCTACATTGTATACCTGTGGTGTCTTTTTTTCTTTATACTATAAACGCAGTCTGCTGACAGTGTCCACCAGGTCCATTATACTGTATATAGCAGTACGGTAGGCCACTGCTGTACCTACCTCTGTGTCTTCAGTCACTCGTTGTCATACATAAAGTATACTATCCATCCATCTACATTGTATACCTGTGATGTCTTTTTTTCTTTATACTATAAACGCAGTCTGCTGACAGTGTCCACCAGGTCCATTATACTGTATATAGCAGTACGGTAGGCCACTGCTGTACCTACCTCTGTGTCTTCAGTCACTCGTCGTCATACATAAAGTATACTATCCATCCATCTACATTGTATACCTGTGGTGTCTTTTTTTCTTTATACTATAAACGCAGTCTGCTGACAGTGTCCACCAGGTCCATTATACTGTATATAGCAGTACGGTAGGCCACTGCTGTACCTACCTCTGTGTCTTCAGTCACTCGTCGTCATACATAAAGTATACTATCCATCCATCTACATTGTATACCTGTGGTGTCTTTTTTTCTTTATACTATAAACGCAGTCTGCTGACAGTGTCCACCAGGTCCATTGTACTGTATATAGCAGTACGGTTAGGCCACTGCTGTACCTACCTCTGTGTCTTCAGTCACTCGTCGTCATACATAAGGTATACTATCCATCCATCTACATTGTATACCTGTGGTGTCTTTTTTTCTTTATACTATAAACGCAGTCTGCTGACAGTGTCCACCAGGTCCATTATACTGTTTATAGCAGTACGGTAGGCCACTGCTGTACCTACCTCTATGTCTTCAGTCACTCGTCGTCATACATAAAGTATACTATCCATCCATCTACATTGTATACCTGTGGTGTCTTTTTTTCTTTATACTATAAACGCAGTCTGCTGACAGTGTCCACTAGGTCCAATATACTGTATATAGCAGTACGGTAGGCCACTGCTGTACCTACCTCTGTGTCTTCAGTCACTCGTCGTCATACATAAAGTATACTATCCATCCATCTACATTGTATACCTGTGGTGTCTTTTTTTCTTTATACTATAAATGCAGTCTGCTGACAGAGTCCACCAAGTCCATTATACTGTATATAGCAGTACGGTAGGCCACTGCTGTACCTACCTCTGTGTCTTCAGTCACTCGTCGTCATACATAAAGTATACTATTCATCCATCTACATTGTATACCTGTGGTATCTTTTTTTCTTTATACTATAAACGCAGTCTGCTGACAGTGTCCACCAGGTCCATTATACTGTATATAGCAGTACGGTAGGCCACTGCTGTACCTATTTCTGTGTCTTCAGTCACTCGTCGTCATACATAAAGTATACTATCCATCCATCTACATTGTATACCTGTGGTGTCTTTTTTTCTTTATACTATAAACGCAGTCTGCTGACAGTGTCCACCAGGTCCATTATACTGTATATGGCAGTACGGTAGGCCACTGCTGTACCTACCTCTGTGTCTTCAGTCACTCGTCGTCATACATAAAGTATACTATCCATCCATCTACATTGTATACCTGTGGTGTCTTTTTTTCTTTATACTATAAACGCAGTCTGCTGACAGTGTCCACCAGGTCCATTATACTGTATATAGCAGTACGGTAGGCCACTGCTGTACCTACCTCTGTGTCTTCAGTCACTCGTCATCATACATAAAGTATACTATCCATCCATCTACATTGTATACCTGTGGTGTCTTTTTTTCTTTATACTATAAACGCAGTCTGCTGACAGTGTCCACCAGGTCCATTATACTGTATATAGCAGTACGGTAGGCCACTGCTGTACCTACCTCTGTGTCTTCAGTCACTCGTCGTCATACATAAAGTATACTATCCATCCATCTACATTGTATACCTGTGGTGTCTTTTTTTCTTTATACTATAAATGCAGTCTGCTGACAGAGTCCACCAAGTCCATTATACTGTATATAGCAGTACGGTAGGCCACTGCTGTACCTACCTCTGTGTCTTCAGTCACTCGTCGTCATACATAAAGTATACTATTCATCCATCTACATTGTATACCTGTGGTATCTTTTTTTCTTTATACTATAAACGCAGTCTGCTGACAGTGTCCACCAGGTCCATTATACTGTATATAGCAGTACGGTAGGCCACTGCTGTACCTATTTCTGTGTCTTCAGTCACTCGTCGTCATACATAAAGTATACTATCCATCCATCTACATTGTATACCTGTGGTGTCTTTTTTTCTTTATACTATAAACGCAGTCTGCTGACAGTGTCCACCAGGTCCATTATACTGTATATGGCGGTACGGTAGGCCACTGCTGTACCTACCTCTGTGTCTTCAGTCACTCGTCGTCATACATAAAGTATACTATCCATCCATCTACATTGTATACCTGTGGTGTCTTTTTTTCTTTATACTATAAACGCAGTCTGCTGACAGTGTCCACCAGGTCCATTATACTGTATATAGCAGTACGGTAGGCCACTGCTGTACCTACCTCTGTGTCTTCAGTCACTCGTCATCATACATAAAGTATACTATCCATCCATCTACATTGTATACCTGTGGTGTCTTTTTTTCTTTATACTATAAACGCAGTCTGCTGACAGTGTCCACCAGGTCCATTATACTGTATATAGCAGTACGGTAGGCCACTGCTGTACCTACCTCTGTGTCTTCAGTCACTCGTCGTCATACATAAAGTATACTATCCATCCATCTACATTTTATACCTGTGGTGTCTTTTTTTCTTTATACTATAAACGCAGTCTGCTGACAGTGTCCACCAAGTCCATTATACTGTATATAGCAGTACGGTAGGCCACTGCTGTACCTACCTCTGTGTCTTCAGTCACTCGTCGTCATACATAAAGTATACTATCCATCCATCTACATTGTATACCTGTGGTGTCTTTTTTTCTTTATACTATAAACGCAATCTGCTGACAGTGTCCACCAGGTCCATTATACTGTATATAGCAGTACGGTAGGCCACTGCTGTACCTACCTCTGTGTCTTCAGTCACTCATCGTCATACATAAAGTATACTATCCATCCATCTACATTGTATACCTGTGGTGTCTTTTTTTCTTTATACTATAAACGCAGTCTGCTGACAGTGTCCACCAGGTCCTTTATACTGTATATAGCAGTACGGTAGGCCACTGCTGTACCTACCTCTGTGTCTTCAGTCACTCGTCGTCATACATAAAGTATACTATCCATCCATCTACATTGTATACCTGTGGTGTCTTTTTTTCTTTATACTATAAACGCAGTCTGCTGACAGTGTCCACCAAGTCCATTATACTGTATATAGCAGTACGGTAGGCCACTGCTGTACCTACCTCTGTGTCTTCAGTCACTCGTCGTCATACATAAAGTATACTATCCATCCATCTACATTGTATACCTGTGGTGTCTTTTTTTCTTTATACTATAAACGCAGTTTGCTGACAGTGTCCACCAGGTCCATTATACTGTATATAGCAGTACGGTAGGCCACTGCTGTACCTACCTCTGTGTCTTCAGTCACTCGTCGTCATACATAAAGTATACTATCCATCCATCTACATTGTATACCTGTGGTGTCTTTTTTTCTTTATACTATAAACGCAGTCTGCTGACAGTGTCCACCAGGTCCATTATACTGTATATAGCAGTACGGTAGGCCACTGCTGTACCTACCTCTGTGTCTTCAGTCACTCGTCCGTCATACATAAAGTATACTATCCATCCATCTACATTGTATACCTGTGGTGTCTTTTTTTCTTTATACTATAAACGCAGTCTGCTGACAGTGTCCACCAGGTCCATTATACTGTATATAGCAGTACAGTAGGCCACTGCTGTACCTACCTCTGTGTCTTCAGTCACTCGTCGTCATACATAAAGTATACTATCCATCCATCTACATTGTATACCTGTGGTGTCTTTTTTTCTTTATACTATAAACGCAGTCTGCTGACAGTGTCCACCAAGTTCATTATACTGTATATAGCAGTACGGTAGGCCACTGCTGTACCTACCTCTGTGTCTTCAGTCACTCGTCGTCATACATAAAGTATACTATCCATCCATCTACATTGTATACCTGTGGTGTCTTTTTTTCTTTATACTATAAACGCAGTCTGCTGACAGTGTCCACCAGGTCCATTATACTGTATATAGCAGTACGGTAGGCCACTGCTGTACCTACCTCTGTGTCTTCAGTCACTCGTCGTCATACATAAAGTATACTATCCATCCATCTACATTGTATACCTGTGGTGTCTTTTTTTCTTTATACTATAAACACAGTCTGCTGACAGTGTCCACCAGGTCCTTTATACTGTATATAGCAGTACGGTAGGCCACTGCTGTACCTACCTCTGTGTCTTCAGTCACTCGTCGTCATACATAAAGTATACTATCCATCCATCTACATTGTATACCTGTGGTGTCTTTTTTTCTTTATACTATAAACGCAGTCTGCTGACAGTGTCCACCAGGTCCATTATACTGTATATAGCAGTACGGTAGGCCACTGCTGTACCTACCTCTGTGTCTTCAGTCACTCGTTGTCATACATAAAGTATACTATCCATCCATCTACATTGTATACCTGTGATGTCTTTTTTTCTTTATACTATAAACGCAGTCTGCTGACAGTGTCCACCAGGTCCATTATACTGTATATAGCAGTACGGTAGGCCACTGCTGTACCTACCTCTGTGTCTTCAGTCACTCGTCGTCATACATAAAGTATACTATCCATCCATCTACATTGTATACCTGTGGTGTCTTTTTTTCTTTATACTATAAACGCAGTCTGCTGACACTGTCCACCAGGTCCATTATACTGTATATAGCAGTACGGTAGGCCACTGCTGTACCTACCTCTGTGTCTTCAGTCACTCGTCGTCATACATAAGGTATACTATCCATCCATCTACATTGTATACCTGTGGTGTCTTTTTTTCTTTATACTATAAACGCAGTCTGCTGACAGTGTCCACCAGGTCCATTATACTGTTTATAGCAGTACGGTAGGCCACTGCTGTACCTACCTCTTTGTCTTCAGTCACTCGTCGTCATACATAAAGTATACTATCCATCCATCTACATTGTATACCTGTGGTGTCTTTTTTTCTTTATACTATAAACGCAGTCTGCTGACAGTGTCCACTAGGTCCAATATACTGTATATAGCAGTACGGTAGGCCACTGCTGTACCTACCTCTGTGTCTTCAGTCACTCGTCGTCATACATAAAGTATACTATCCATCCATCTACATTGTATACCTGTGGTGTCTTTTTTTCTTTATACTATAAATGCAGTCTGCTGACAGAGTCCACCAAGTCCATTATACTGTATATAGCAGTACGGTAGGCCACTGCTGTACCTACCTCTGTGTCTTCAGTCACTCGTCGTCATACATAAAGTATACTATTCATCCATCTACATTGTATACCTGTGGTATCTTTTTTTCTTTATACTATAAACGCAGTCTGCTGACAGTGTCCACCAGGTCCATTATACTGTATATAGCAGTACGGTAGGCAACTGCTGTACCTACCTCTGTGTCTTCAGTCACTCGTCGTCATACATAAAGTATACTATCCATCCATCTACATTGTATACCTGTGGTGTCTTTTTTTCTTTATACTACAAACGCAGTCTGCTGACAGTGTCCACCAGGTCCATTATACTGTATATGGCAGTACGGTAGGCCACTGCTGTACCTACCTCTGTGTCTTCAGTCACTCGTCGTCATACATAAAGTATACTATCCATCCATCTACATTGTATACCTGTGGTGTCTTTTTTTCTTTATACTATAAACGCAGTCTGCTGACAGTGTCCACCAGGTCCATTATACTGTATATAGCAGTACGGTAGGCCACTGCTGTACCTACCTCTGTGTCTTCAGTCACTCGTCGTCATACATAAAGTATACTATCCATCCATCTACATTGTATACCTGTGGTGTCTTTTTTTCTTTATACTATAAACGCAGTCTGCTGACAGTGTCCACCAGGTCCATTATACTGTATATAGCAGTACGGTAGGCCACTGCTGTACCTACCTCTGTGTCTTCAGTCACTCGTCATCATACATAAAGTATACTATCCATCCATCTACATTGTATACCTGTGGTGTCTTTTTTTCTTTATACTATAAACGCAGTCTGCTGACAGTGTCCACCAGGTCCATTATACTGTATATAGCAGTACGGTAGGCCACTGCTGTACCTACCTCTGTGTCTTCAGTCACTCGTTGTCATACATAAAGTATACTATCCATCCATCTACATTGTATAATTGTGATGTCTTTTTTTCTTTATACTATAAACGCAGTCTGCTGACAGTGTCCACCAGGTCCATTATACTGTATATAGCAGTACGGTAGGCCACTGCTGTACCTACCTCTGTGTCTTCAGTCACTCGTCGTCATACATAAAGTATACTATCCATCCATCTACATTGTATACCTGTGGTGTCTTTTTTTCTTTATACTATAAACGCAGTCTGCTGACAGTGTCCACCAGGTCCATTATACTGTATATAGCAGTACGGTAGGCCACTGCTGTACCTACCTCTGTGTCTTCAGTCACTCGTCGTCATACATAAAGTATACTATCCATCCATCTACATTGTATACCTGTGGTGTCTTTTTTTCTTTATACTATAAACGCAGTCTGCTGACAGTGTCCACCAGGTCCATTATACTGTATATAGCAGTACGGTTAGGCCACTGCTGTACCTACCTCTGTGTCTTCAGTCACTCGTCGTCATACATAAGGTATACTATCCATCCATCTACATTGTATACCTGTGGTGTCTTTTTTTCTTTATACTATAAACGCAGTCTGCTGACAGTGTCCACCAGGTCCATTATACTGTTTATAGCAGTACGGTAGGCCACTGCTGTACCTACCTCTATGTCTTCAGTCACTCGTCGTCATACATAAAGTATACTATCCATCCATCTACATTGTATACCTGTGGTGTCTTTTTTTCTTTATACTATAAACGCAGTCTGCTGACAGTGTCCACTAGGTCCAATATACTGTATATAGCAGTACGGTAGGCCACTGCTGTACCTACCTCTGTGTCTTCAGTCACTCGTCGTCATACATAAAGTATACTATCCATCCATCTACATTGTATACCTGTGGTGTCTTTTTTTCTTTATACTATAAATGCAGTCTGCTGACAGAGTCCACCAAGTCCATTATACTGTATATAGCAGTACGGTAGGCCACTGCTGTACCTACCTCTGTGTCTTCAGTCACTCATCGTCATACATAAAGTATACTATTCATCCATCTACATTGTATACCTGTGGTATCTTTTTTTCTTTATACTATAAACGCAGTCTGCTGACAGTGTCCACCAGGTCCATTATACTGTATATAGCAGTACGGTAGGCCACTGCTGTACCTATTTCTGTGTCTTCAGTCACTCGTCGTCATACATAAAGTATACTATCCATCCATCTACATTGTATACCTGTGGTGTCTTTTTTTCTTTATACTATAAACGCAGTCTGCTGACAGTGTCCACCAGGTCCATTATACTGTATATGGCAGTACGGTAGGCCACTGCTGTACCTACCTCTGTGTCTTCAGTCACTCGTCGTCATACATAAAGTATACTATCCATCCATCTACATTGTATACCTGTGGTGTCTTTTTTTCTTTATACTATAAACGCAGTCTGCTGACAGTGTCCACCAGGTCCATTATACTGTATATAGCAGTACGGTAGGCCACTGCTGTACCTACCTCTGTGTCTTCAGTCACTCGTCGTCATACATAAAGTATACTATCCATCCATCTACATTGTATACCTGTGGTGTCTTTTTTTCTTTATACTATAAACGCAGTCTGCTGACAGTGTCCACCAGGTCCATTATACTGTATATAGCAGTACGGTAGGCCACTGCTGTACCTACCTCTGTGTCTTCAGTCACTCGTCATCATACATAAAGTATACTATCCATCCATCTACATTGTATACCTGTGGTGTCTTTTTTTCTTTATACTATAAACGCAGTCTGCTGACAGTGTCCACCAGGTCCATTATACTGTATATAGCAGTACGGTAGGCCACTGCTGTACCTACCTCTGTGTCTTCAGTCACTCGTCGTCATACATAAAGTATACTATCCATCCATCTACATTTTATACCTGTGGTGTCTTTTTTTCTTTATACTATAAACGCAGTCTGCTGACAGTGTCCACCAAGTCCATTATACTGTATATAGCAGTACGGTAGGCCACTGCTGTACCTACCTCTGTGTCTTCAGTCACTCGTCGTCATACATAAAGTATACTATCCATCCATCTACATTGTATACCTGTGGTGTCTTTTTTTCTTTATACTATAAACGCAATCTGCTGACAGTGTCCACCAGGTCCATTATACTGTATATAGCAGTACGGTAGGCCACTGCTGTACCTACCTCTGTGTCTTCAGTCACTCATCGTCATACATAAAGTATACTATCCATCCATCTACATTGTATACCTGTGGTGTCTTTTTTTCTTTATACTATAAACGCAGTCTGCTGACAGTGTCCACCAGGTCCTTTATACTGTATATAGCAGTACGGTAGGCCACTGCTGTACCTACCTCTGTGTCTTCAGTCACTCGTCGTCATACATAAAGTATACTATCCATCCATCTACATTGTATACCTGTGGTGTCTTTTTTTCTTTATACTATAAACGCAGTCTGCTGACAGTGTCCACCAAGTCCATTATACTGTATATAGCAGTACGGTAGGCCACTGCTGTACCTACCTCTGTGTCTTCAGTCACTCGTCGTCATACATAAAGTATACTATCCATCCATCTACATTGTATACCTGTGGTGTCTTTTTTTCTTTATACTATAAACGCAGTTTGCTGACAGTGTCCACCAGGTCCATTATACTGTATATAGCAGTACGGTAGGCCACTGCTGTACCTACCTCTGTGTCTTCAGTCACTCGTCGTCATACATAAAGTATACTATCCATCCATCTACATTGTATACCTGTGGTGTCTTTTTTTCTTTATACTATAAACGCAGTCTGCTGACAGTGTCCACCAGGTCCATTATACTGTATATAGCAGTACGGTAGGCCACTGCTGTACCTACCTCTGTGTCTTCAGTCACTCGTCCGTCATACATAAAGTATACTATCCATCCATCTACATTGTATACCTGTGGTGTCTTTTTTTCTTTATACTATAAACGCAGTCTGCTGACAGTGTCCACCAGGTCCATTATACTGTATATAGCAGTACAGTAGGCCACTGCTGTACCTACCTCTGTGTCTTCAGTCACTCGTCGTCATACATAAAGTATACTATCCATCCATCTACATTGTATACCTGTGGTGTCTTTTTTTCTTTATACTATAAACGCAGTCTGCTGACAGTGTCCACCAAGTCCATTATACTGTATATAGCAGTACGGTAGGCCACTGCTGTACCTACCTCTGTGTCTTCAGTCACTCGTCGTCATACATAAAGTATACTATCCATCCATCTACATTGTATACCTGTGGTGTCTTTTTTTCTTTATACTATAAACGCAGTCTGCTGACAGTGTCCACCAGGTCCATTATACTGTATATAGCAGTACGGTAGGCCACTGCTGTACCTACCTCTGTGTCTTCAGTCACTCGTCGTCATACATAAAGTATACTATCCATCCATCTACATTGTATACCTGTGGTGTCTTTTTTTCTTTATACTATAAACACAGTCTGCTGACAGTGTCCACCAGGTCCATTATACTGTATATAGCAGTACGGTAGGCCACTGCTGTACCTACCTCTGTGTCTTCAGTCACTCGTCGTCATACATAAAGTATACTATCCATCCATCTACATTGTATACCTGTGGTGTCTTTTTTTCTTTATACTATAAACGCAGTCTGCTGACAGTGTCCACCAGGTCCATTATACTGTATATAGCAGTACGGTAGGCCACTGCTGTACCTACCTCTGTGTCTTCAGTCACTCGTTGTCATACATAAAGTATACTATCCATCCATCTACATTGTATACCTGTGATGTCTTTTTTTCTTTATACTATAAACGCAGTCTGCTGACAGTGTCCACCAGGTCCATTATACTGTATATAGCAGTACGGTAGGCCACTGCTGTACCTACCTCTGTGTCTTCAGTCACTCGTCGTCATACATAAAGTATACTATCCATCCATCTACATTGTATACCTGTGGTGTCTTTTTTTCTTTATACTATAAACGCAGTCTGCTGACAGTGTCCACCAGGTCCATTATACTGTATATAGCAGTACGGTAGGCCACTGCTGTACCTACCTCTGTGTCTTCAGTCACTCGTCGTCATACATAAAGTATACTATCCATCCATCTACATTGTATACCTGTGGTGTCTTTTTTTCTTTATACTATAAACGCAGTCTGCTGACAGTGTCCACCAGGTCCATTATACTGTATATAGCAGTACGGTAGGCCACTGCTGTACCTACCTCTGTGTCTTCAGTCACTCGTCGTCATACATAAGGTATACTATCCATCCATCTACATTGTATACCTGTGGTGTCTTTTTTTCTTTATACTATAAACGCAGTCTGCTGACAGTGTCCACCAGGTCCATTATACTGTTTATAGCAGTACGGTAGGCCACTGCTGTACCTACCTCTTTGTCTTCAGTCTCTCGTCGTCATACATAAAGTATACTATCCATCCATCTACATTGTATACCTGTGGTGTCTTTTTTTCTTTATACTATAAACGCAGTCTGCTGACAGTGTCCACTAGGTCCAATATACTGTATATAGCAGTACGGTAGGCCACTGCTGTACCTACCTCTGTGTCTTCAGTCACTCGTCGTCATACATAAAGTATACTATCCATCCATCTACATTGTATACCTGTGGTGTCTTTTTTTCTTTATACTATAAATGCAGTCTGCTGACAGAGTCCACCAAGTCCATTATACTGTATATAGCAGTACGGTAGGCCACTGCTGTACCTACCTCTGTGTCTTCAGTCACTCGTCGTCATACATAAAGTATACTATTCATCCATCTACATTGTATACCTGTGGTATCTTTTTTTCTTTATACTATAAACGCAGTCTGCTGACAGTGTCCACCAGGTCCATTATACTGTATATAGCAGTACGGTAGGCAACTGCTGTACCTACCTCTGTGTCTTCAGTCACTCGTCGTCATACATAAAGTATACTATCCATCCATCTACATTGTATACCTGTGGTGTCTTTTTTTCTTTATACTATAAACGCAGTCTGCTGACAGTGTCCACCAGGTCCATTATACTGTATATGGCAGTACGGTAGGCCACTGCTGTACCTACCTCTGTGTCTTCAGTCACTCGTCGTCATACATAAAGTATACTATCCATCCATCTACATTGTATACCTGTGGTGTCTTTTTTTCTTTATACTATAAACGCAGTCTGCTGACAGTGTCCACCAGGTCCATTATACTGTATATAGCAGTACGGTAGGCCACTGCTGTACCTACCTCTGTGTCTTCAGTCATTCGTCGTCATACATAAAGTATACTATCCATCCATCTACATTGTATACCTGTGGTGTCTTTTTTTCTTTATACTATAAACGCAGTCTGCTGACAGTGTCCACCAGGTCCATTATACTGTATAAAGCAGTACGGTAGGCCACTGCTGTACCTACCTCTGTGTCTTCAGTCACTCGTCATCATACATAAAGTATACTATCCATCCATCTACATTGTATACCTGTGGTGTCTTTTTTTCTTTATACTATAAACGCAGTCTGCTGACAGTGTCCACCAGGTCCATTATACTGTATATAGCAGTACGGTAGGCCACTGCTGTACCTACCTCTGTGTCTTCAGTCACTCGTCGTCATACATAAAGTATACTATCCATCCATCTACATTGTATACCTGTGGTGTCTTTTTTTCTTTATACTATAAACGCAGTCTGCTGACAGTGTCCACCAGGTCCATTATACTGTTTATAGCAGTACGGTAGGCCACTGCTGTACCTACCTCTGTGTCTTCAGTCACTCGTCGTCATACATAAAGTATACTATCCATCCATCTACATTGTATACCTGTGGTGTCTTTTTTTCTTTATACTATAAACACAGTCTGCTGACAGTGTCCACCAGGTCCATTATACTGTATATAGCAGTACGGTAGGCCACTGCTGTACCTACCTCTGTGTCTTCAGTCACTCGTCGTCATACATAAAGTATACTATCCATCCATCTACATTGTATACCTGTGGTGTCTTTTTTTCTTTATACTATAAACGCAGTCTGCTGACAGTGTCCACCAGGTCCATTATACTGTATATAGCAGTACGGTAGGCCACTGCTGTACCTACCTCTGTGTCTTCAGTCACTCGTTGTCATACATAAAGTATACTATCCATCCATCTACATTGTATACCTGTGGTGTCTTTTTTTCTTTATACTATAAACGCAGTCTGCTGACAGTGTCCACCAGGTCCATTATACTGTTTATAGCAGTACGGTAGGCCACTGCTGTACCTACCTCTTTGTCTTCAGTCACTCGTCGTCATACATAAAGTATACTATCCATCCATCTACATTGTATACCTGTGGTGTCTTTTTTTCTTTATACTACAAACGCAGTCTGCTGACAGTGTCCACCAGGTCCATTATACTGTATATGGCAGTACGGTAGGCCACTGCTGTACCTACCTCTGTGTCTTCAGTCACTCGTCGTCATACATAAAGTATACTATCCATCCATCTACATTGTATACCTGTGGTGTCTTTTTTTCTTTATACTATAAACGCAGTCTGCTGACAGTGTCCACCAGGTCCATTATACTGTATATAGCAGTACGGTAGGCCACTGCTGTACCTACCTCTGTGTCTTCAGTCACTCGTCGTCATACATAAAGTATACTATCCATCCATCTACATTGTATACCTGTGGTGTCTTTTTTTCTTTATACTATAAACGCAGTCTGCTGACAGTGTCCACCAGGTCCATTATACTGTATAAAGCAGTACGGTAGGCCACTGCTGTACCTACCTCTGTGTCTTCAGTCACTCGTCATCATACATAAAGTATACTATCCATCCATCTACATTGTATACCTGTGGTGTCTTTTTTTCTTTATACTATAAACGCAGTCTGCTGACAGTGTCCACCAGGTCCATTATACTGTATATAGCAGTACGGTAGGCCACTGCTGTACCTACCTCTGTGTCTTCAGTCACTCGTCGTCATACATAAAGTATACTATCCATCCATCTACATTGTATACCTGTGGTGTCTTTTTTTCTTTATACTATAAACGCAGTCTGCTGACAGTGTCCACCAGGTCCATTATACTGTTTATAGCAGTACGGTAGGCCACTGCTGTACCTACCTCTGTGTCTTCAGTCACTCGTCGTCATACATAAAGTATACTATCCATCCATCTACATTGTATACCTGTGGTGTCTTTTTTTCTTTATACTATAAACACAGTCTGCTGACAGTGTCCACCAGGTCCATTATACTGTATATAGCAGTACGGTAGGCCACTGCTGTACCTACCTCTGTGTCTTCAGTCACTCGTCGTCATACATAAAGTATACTATCCATCCATCTACATTGTATACCTGTGGTGTCTTTTTTTCTTTATACTATAAACGCAGTCTGCTGACAGTGTCCACCAGGTCCATTATACTGTATATAGCAGTACGGTAGGCCACTGCTGTACCTACCTCTGTGTCTTCAGTCACTCGTTGTCATACATAAAGTATACTATCCATCCATCTACATTGTATACCTGTGGTGTCTTTTTTTCTTTATACTATAAACGCAGTCTGCTGACAGTGTCCACCAGGTCCATTATACTGTTTATAGCAGTACGGTAGGCCACTGCTGTACCTACCTCTTTGTCTTCAGTCACTCGTCGTCATACATAAAGTATACTATCCATCCATCTACATTGTATACCTGTGGTGTCTTTTTTTCTTTATACTATAAACGCAGTCTGCTGACAGTGTCCACTAGGTCCAATATACTGTATATAGCAGTACGGTAGGCCACTGCTGTACCTACCTCTGTGTCTTCAGTCACTCGTCGTCATACATAAAGTATACTATCCATCCATCTACATTGTATACCTGTGGTGTCTTTTTTTCTTTATACTATAAATGCAGTCTGCTGACAGAGTCCACCAAGTCCATTATACTGTATATAGCAGTACGGTAGGCCACTGCTGTACCTACCTCTGTGTCTTCAGTCACTCGTCGTCATACATAAAGTATACTATTCATCCATCTACATTGTATACCTGTGGTATCTTTTTTTCTTTATACTATAAACGCAGTCTGCTGACAGTGTCCACCAGGTCCATTATACTGTATATAGCAGTACGGTAGGCAACTGCTGTACCTACCTCTGTGTCTTCAGTCACTCGTCGTCATACATAAAGTATACTATCCATCCATCTACATTGTATACCTGTGGTGTCTTTTTTTCTTTATACTATAAACGCAGTCTGCTGACAGTGTCCACCAGGTCCATTATACTGTATATGGCAGTACGGTAGGCCACTGCTGTACCTACCTCTGTGTCTTCAGTCACTCGTCGTCATACATAAAGTATACTATCCATCCATCTACATTGTATACCTGTGGTGTCTTTTTTTCTTTATACTATAAACGCAGTCTGCTGACAGTGTCCACCAGGTCCATTATACTGTATATAGCAGTACGGTAGGCCACTGCTGTACCTACCTCTGTGTCTTCAGTCACTCGTCGTCATACATAAAGTATACTATCCATCCATCTACATTGTATACCTGTGGTGTCTTTTTTTCTTTATACTATAAACGCAGTCTGCTGACAGTGTCCACCAGGTCCATTATACTGTATATAGCAGTACGGTAGGCCACTGCTGTACCTACCTCTGTGTCTTCAGTCACTCGTCATCATACATAAAGTATACTATCCATCCATCTACATTGTATACCTGTGGTGTCTTTTTTTCTTTATACTATAAACGCAGTCTGCTGACAGTGTCCACCAGGTCCATTATACTGTATATAGCAGTACGGTAGGCCACTGCTGTACCTACCTCTGTGTCTTCAGTCACTCGTCGTCATACATAAAGTATACTATCCATCCATCTACATTGTATACCTGTGGTGTCTTTTTTTCTTTATACTATAAACGCAGTCTGCTGACAGTGTCCACCAGGTCCATTATACTGTTTATAGCAGTACGGTAGGCCACTGCTGTACCTACCTCTGTGTCTTCAGTCACTCGTCGTCATACATAAAGTATACTATCCATCCATCTACATTGTATACCTGTGGTGTCTTTTTTTCTTTATACTATAAACACAGTCTGCTGACAGTGTCCACCAGGTCCATTATACTGTATATAGCAGTACGGTAGGCCACTGCTGTACCTACCTCTGTGTCTTCAGTCACTCGTCGTCATACATAAAGTATACTATCCATCCATCTACATTGTATACCTGTGGTGTCTTTTTTTCTTTATACTATAAACGCAGTCTGCTGACAGTGTCCACCAGGTCCATTATACTGTATATAGCAGTACGGTAGGCCACTGCTGTACCTACCTCTGTGTCTTCAGTCACTCGTTGTCATACATAAAGTATACTATCCATCCATCTACATTGTATACCTGTGATGTCTTTTTTTCTTTATACTATAAACGCAGTCTGCTGACAGTGTCCACCAGGTCCATTATACTGTATATAGCAGTACGGTAGGCCACTGCTGTACCTACCTCTGTGTCTTCAGTCACTCGTCGTCATACATAAAGTATACTATCCATCCATCTACATTGTATACCTGTGGTGTCTTTTTTTCTTTATACTATAAACGCAGTCTGCTGACAGTGTCCACCAGGTCCATTATACTGTATATAGCAGTACGGTTAGGCCACTGCTGTACCTACCTCTGTGTCTTCAGTCACTCGTCGTCATACATAAGGTATACTATCCATCCATCTACATTGTATACCTGTGGTGTCTTTTTTTCTTTATACTATAAACGCAGTCTGCTGACAGTGTCCACCAGGTCCATTATACTGTTTATAGCAGTACGGTAGGCCACTGCTGTACCTACCTCTATGTCTTCAGTCACTCGTCGTCATACATAAAGTATACTATCCATCCATCTACATTGTATACCTGTGGTGTCTTTTTTTCTTTATACTATAAACGCAGTCTGCTGACAGTGTCCACTAGGTCCAATATACTGTATATAGCAGTACGGTAGGCCACTGCTGTACCTACCTCTGTGTCTTCTGTCACTCGTCGTCATACATAAAGTATACTATCCATCCATCTACATTGTATACCTGTGGTGTCTTTTTTTCTTTATACTATAAATGCAGTCTGCTGACAGAGTCCACCAAGTCCATTATACTGTATATAGCAGTACGGTAGGCCACTGCTGTACCTACCTCTGTGTCTTCAGTCACTCGTCGTCATACATAAAGTATACTGTTCATCCATCTACATTGTATACCTGTGGTATCTTTTTTTCTTTATACTATAAACGCAGTCTGCTGACAGTGTCCACCAGGTCCATTATACTGTATATAGCAGTACGGTAGGCCACTGCTGTACCTATTTCTGTGTCTTCAGTCACTCGTCGTCATACATAAAGTATACTATCCATCCATCTACATTGTATACCTGTGGTGTCTTTTTTTCTTTATACTATAAACGCAGTCTGCTGACAGTGTCCACCAGGTCCATTATACTGTATATGGCAGTACGGTAGGCCACTGCTGTACCTACCTCTGTGTCTTCAGTCACTCGTCGTCATACATAAAGTATACTATCCATCCATCTACATTGTATACCTGTGGTGTCTTTTTTTCTTTATACTATAAACGCAGTCTGCTGACAGTGTCCACCAGGTCCATTATACTGTATATAGCAGTACGGTAGGCCACTGCTGTACCTACCTCTGTGTCTTCAGTCACTCGTCGTCATACATAAAGTATACTATCCATCCATCTACATTGTATACCTGTGGTGTCTTTTTTTCTTTATACTATAAACGCAGTCTGCTGACAGTGTCCACCAGGTCCATTATACTGTATATAGCAGTACGGTAGGCCACTGCTGTACCTACCTCTGTGTCTTCAGTCACTCGTCATCATACATAAAGTATACTATCCATCCATCTACATTGTATACCTGTGGTGTCTTTTTTTCTTTATACTATAAACGCAGTCTGCTGACAGTGTCCACCAGGTCCATTATACTGTATATAGCAGTACGGTAGGCCACTGCTGTACCTACCTCTGTGTCTTCAGTCACTCGTCGTCATACATAAAGTATACTATCCATCCATCTACATTTTATACCTGTGGTGTCTTTTTTTCTTTATACTATAAACGCAGTCTGCTGACAGTGTCCACCAAGTCCATTATACTGTATATAGCAGTACGGTAGGCCACTGCTGTACCTACCTCTGTGTCTTCAGTCACTCGTCGTCATACATAAAGTATACTATCCATCCATCTACATTGTATACCTGTGGTGTCTTTTTTTCTTTATACTATAAACGCAATCTGCTGACAGTGTCCACCAGGTCCATTATACTGTATATAGCAGTACGGTAGGCCACTGCTGTACCTACCTCTGTGTCTTCAGTCACTCATCGTCATACATAAAGTATACTATCCATCCATCTACATTGTATACCTGTGGTGTCTTTTTTTCTTTATACTATAAACGCAGTCTGCTGACAGTGTCCACCAGGTCCTTTATACTGTATATAGCAGTACGGTAGGCCACTGCTGTACCTACCTCTGTGTCTTCAGTCACTCGTCGTCATACATAAAGTATACTATCCATCCATCTACATTGTATACCCGTGGTGTCTTTTTTTCTTTATACTATAAACGCAGTCTGCTGACAGTGTCCACCAAGTCCATTATACTGTATATAGCAGTACGGTAGGCCACTGCTGTACCTACCTCTGTGTCTTCAGTCACTCGTCGTCATACATAAAGTATACTATCCATCCATCTACATTGTATACCTGTGGTGTCTTTTTTTCTTTATACTATAAACGCAGTTTGCTGACAGTGTCCACCAGGTCCATTATACTGTATATAGCAGTACGGTAGGCCACTGCTGTACCTACCTCTGTGTCTTCAGTCACTCGTCGTCATACATAAAGTATACTATCCATCCATCTACATTGTATACCTGTGGTGTCTTTTTTTCTTTATACTATAAACGCAGTCTGCTGACAGTGTCCACCAGGTCCATTATACTGTATATAGCAGTACGGTAGGCCACTGCTGTACCTACCTCTGTGTCTTCAGCCACTCGTCCGTCATACATAAAGTATACTATCCATCCATCTACATTGTATACCTGTGGTGTCTTTTTTTCTTTATACTATAAACGCAGTCTGCTGACAGTGTCCACCAGGTCCATTATACTGTATATAGCAGTACAGTAGGCCACTGCTGTACCTACCTCTGTGTCTTCAGTCACTCGTCGTCATACATAAAGTATACTATCCATCCATCTACATTGTATACCTGTGTTGTCTTTTTTTCTTTATACTATAAACGCAGTCTGCTGACAGTGTCCACCAAGTCCATTATACTGTATATAGCAGTACGGTAGGCCACTGCTGTACCTACCTCTGTGTCTTCAGTCACTCGTCGTCATACATAAAGTATACTATCCATCCATCTACATTGTATACCTGTGGTGTCTTTTTTTCTTTATACTATAAACGCAGTCTGCTGACAGTGTCCACCAGGTCCATTATACTGTATATAGCAGTACGGTAGGCCACTGCTGTACCTACCTCTGTGTCTTCAGTCACTCGTCGTCATACATAAAGTATACTATCCATCCATCTACATTGTATACCTGTGGTGTCTTTTTTTCTTTATACTATAAACACAGTCTGCTGACAGTGTCCACCAGGTCCATTATACTGTATATAGCAGTACGGTAGGCCACTGCTGTACCTACCTCTGTGTCTTCAGTCACTCGTCGTCATACATAAAGTATACTATCCATCCATCTACATTGTATACCTGTGGTGTCTTTTTTTCTTTATACTATAAACGCAGTCTGCTGACAGTGTCCACCAGGTCCATTATACTGTATATAGCAGTACGGTAGGCCACTGCTGTACCTACCTCTGTGTCTTCAGTCACTCGTTGTCATACATAAAGTATACTATCCATCCATCTACATTGTATACCTGTGATGTCTTTTTTTCTTTATACTATAAACGCAGTCTGCTGACAGTGTCCACCAGGTCCATTATACTGTATATAGCAGTACGGTAGGCCACTGCTGTACCTACCTCTGTGTCTTCAGTCACTCGTCGTCATACATAAAGTATACTATCCATCCATCTACATTGTATACCTGTGGTGTCTTTTTTTCTTTATACTATAAACGCAGTCTGCTGACAGTGTCCACCAGGTCCATTATACTGTATATAGCAGTACGGTAGGCCACTGCTGTACCTACCTCTGTGTCTTCAGTCACTCGTCGTCATACATAAAGTATACTATCCATCCATCTACATTGTATACCTGTGGTGTCTTTTTTTCTTTATACTATAAACGCAGTCTGCTGACAGTGTCCACCAGGTCCATTATACTGTATATAGCAGTACGGTAGGCCACTGCTGTACCTACCTCTGTGTCTTCAGTCACTCGTCGTCATACATAAGGTATACTATCCATCCATCTACATTGTATACCTGTGGTGTCTTTTTTTCTTTATACTATAAACGCAGTCTGCTGACAGTGTCCACCAGGTCCATTATACTGTTTATAGCAGTACGGTAGGCCACTGCTGTACCTACCTCTTTGTCTTCAGTCACTCGTCGTCATACATAAAGTATACTATCCATCCATCTACATTGTATACCTGTGGTGTCTTTTTTTCTTTATACTATAAACGCAGTCTGCTGACAGTGTCCACTAGGTCCAATATACTGTATATAGCAGTACGGTAGGCCACTGCTGTACCTACCTCTGTGTCTTCAGTCACTCGTCGTCATACATAAAGTATACTATCCATCCATCTACATTGTATACCTGTGGTGTCTTTTTTTCTTTATACTATAAATGCAGTCTGCTGACAGAGTCCACCAAGTCCATTATACTGTATATAGCAGTACGGTAGGCCACTGCTGTACCTACCTCTGTGTCTTCAGTCACTCGTCGTCATACATAAAGTATACTATTCATCCATCTACATTGTATACCTGTGGTATCTTTTTTTCTTTATACTATAAACGCAGTCTGCTGACAGTGTCCACCAGGTCCATTATACTGTATATAGCAGTACGGTAGGCCACTGCTGTACCTACCTCTGTGTCTTCAGTCACTCGTCGTCATACATAAAGTATACTATCCATCCATCTACATTGTATACCTGTGGTGTCTTTTTTTCTTTATACTATAAACGCAGTCTGCTGACAGTGTCCACCAGGTCCATTATACTGTATATGGCAGTACGGTAGGCCACTGCTGTACCTACATCTGTGTCTTCAGTCACTCGTCGTCATACATAAAGTATACTATCCATCCATCTACATTGTATACCTGTGGTGTCTTTTTTTCTTTATACTATAAACGCAGTCTGCTGACAGTGTCCACCAGGTCCATTATACTGTATATAGCAGTACGGTAGGCCACTGCTGTACCTACCTCTGTGTCTTCAGTCACTCGTCGTCATACATAAAGTATACTATCCATCCATCTACATTGTATACCTGTGGTGTCTTTTTTTCTTTATACTATAAACGCAGTCTGCTGACAGTGTCCACCAGGTCCATTATACTGTATATGGCAGTACGGTAGGCCACTGCTGTACCTACATCTGTGTCTTCAGTCACTCGTCGTCATACATAAAGTATACTATCCATCCATCTACATTGTATACCTGTGGTGTCTTTTTTTCTTTATACTATAAACGCAGTCTGCTGACAGTGTCCACCAGGTCCATTATACTGTATATAGCAGTACGGTAGGCCACTGCTGTACCTACCTCTGTGTCTTCAGTCACTCGTCGTCATACATAAAGTATACTATCCATCCATCTACATTGTATACCTGTGGTGTCTTTTTTTCTTTATACTATAAACGCAGTCTGCTGACAGTGTCCACCAGGTCCATTATACTGTATATAGCAGTACGGTAGGCCACTGCTGTACCTACCTCTGTGTCTTCAGTCACTCGTCATCATACATAAAGTATACTATCCATCCATCTACATTGTATACCTGTGGTGTCTTTTTTTCTTTATACTATAAACGCAGTCTGCTGACAGTGTCCACCAGGTCCATTATACTGTATATAGCAGTACGGTAGGCCACTGCTGTACCTACCTCTGTGTCTTCAGTCACTCGTCGTCATACATAAAGTATACTATCCATCCATCTACATTGTATACCTGTGGTGTCTTTTTTTCTTTATACTATAAACGCAGTCTGCTGACAGTGTCCACCAGGTCCATTATACTGTTTATAGCAGTACGGTAGGCCACTGCTGTACCTACCTCTGTGTCTTCAGTCACTCGTCGTCATACATAAAGTATACTATCCATCCATCTACATTGCATACCTGTGGTGTCTTTTTTTCTTTATACTATAAACGCAGTCTGCTGACAGTGTCCACAAGGTCCATTATACTGTATATAGCAGTACAGTAGGCCACTGCTGTACCTACCTCTGTGTCTTCAGTCACTCGTTGTCATACATAAAGTATACTATCCATCCATCTACATTGTATACCTGTGGTGTCTTTTTTTCTTTATACTATAAACGCAGTCTGCTGACAGTGTCCACCAAGTCCATTATACTGTATATAGCAGTACGGTAGGCCACTGCTGTACCTACCTCTGTGTCTTCAGTCACTCGTCGTCATACATAAAGTATACTATCCATCCATCTACATTGTATACCTGTGGTGTCTTTTTTTCTTTATACTATAAACGCAGTCTGCTGACAGTGTCCACCAGGTCCATTATACTGTATATAGCAGTACGGTAGGCCACTGCTGTACCTACCTCTGTGTCTTCAGTCACTCGTCGTCATACATAAAGTATACTATCCATCCATCTACATTGTATACCTGTGGTGTCTTTTTTTCTTTATACTATAAACACAGTCTGCTGACAGTGTCCACCAGGTCCATTATACTGTATATAGCAGTACGGTAGGCCACTGCTGTACCTACCTCTGTGTCTTCAGTCACTCGTCGTCATACATAAAGTATACTATCCATCCATCTACATTGTATACCTGTGGTGTCTTTTTTTCTTTATACTATAAACGCAGTCTGCTGACAGTGTCCACCAGGTCCATTATACTGTATATAGCAGTACGGTAGGCCACTGCTGTACCTACCTCTGTGTCTTCAGTCACTCGTTGTCATACATAAAGTATACTATCCATCCATCTACATTGTATACCTGTGATGTCTTTTTTTCTTTATACTATAAACGCAGTCTGCTGACAGTGTCCACCAGGTCCATTATACTGTATATAGCAGTACGGTAGGCCACTGCTGTACCTACCTCTGTGTCTTCAGTCACTCGTCGTCATACATAAAGTATACTATCCATCCATCTACATTGTATACCTGTGGTGTCTTTTTTTCTTTATACTATAAACGCAGTCTGCTGACAGTGTCCACCAGGTCCATTATACTGTATATAGCAGTACGGTAGGCCACTGCTGTACCTACCTCTGTGTCTTCAGTCACTCGTCGTCATACATAAAGTATACTATCCATCCATCTACATTGTATACCTGTGGTGTCTTTTTTTCTTTATACTATAAACGCAGTCTGCTGACAGTGTCCACCAGGTCCATTATACTGTATATAGCAGTACGGTAGGCCACTGCTGTACCTACCTCTGTGTCTTCAGTCACTCGTCGTCATACATAAGGTATACTATCCATCCATCTACATTGTATACCTGTGGTGTCTTTTTTTCTTTATACTATAAACGCAGTCTGCTGACAGTGTCCACCAGGTCCATTATACTGTTTATAGCAGTACGGTAGGCCACTGCTGTACCTACCTCTTTGTCTTCAGTCACTCGTCGTCATACATAAAGTATACTATCCATCCATCTACATTGTATACCTGTGGTGTCTTTTTTTCTTTATACTATAAACGCAGTCTGCTGACAGTGTCCACTAGGTCCAATATACTGTATATAGCAGTACGGTAGGCCACTGCTGTACCTACCTCTGTGTCTTCAGTCACTCGTCGTCATACATAAAGTATACTATCCATCCATCTACATTGTATACCTGTGGTGTCTTTTTTTCTTTATACTATAAATGCAGTCTGCTGACAGAGTCCACCAAGTCCATTATACTGTATATAGCAGTACGGTAGGCCACTGCTGTACCTACCTCTGTGTCTTCAGTCACTCGTCGTCATACATAAAGTATACTATTCATCCATCTACATTGTATACCTGTGGTATCTTTTTTTCTTTATACTATAAACGCAGTCTGCTGACAGTGTCCACCAGGTCCATTATACTGTATATAGCAGTACGGTAGGCCACTGCTGTACCTACCTCTGTGTCTTCAGTCACTCGTCGTCATACATAAAGTATACTATCCATCCATCTACATTGTATACCTGTGGTGTCTTTTTTTCTTTATACTATAAACGCAGTCTGCTGACAGTGTCCACCAGGTCCATTATACTGTATATGGCAGTACGGTAGGCCACTGCTGTACCTACATCTGTGTCTTCAGTCACTCGTCGTCATACATAAAGTATACTATCCATCCATCTACATTGTATACCTGTGGTGTCTTTTTTTCTTTATACTATAAACGCAGTCTGCTGACAGTGTCCACCAGGTCCATTATACTGTATATAGCAGTACGGTAGGCCACTGCTGTACCTACCTCTGTGTCTTCAGTCACTCGTCGTCATACATAAAGTATACTATCCATCCATCTACATTGTATACCTGTGGTGTCTTTTTTTCTTTATACTATAAACGCAGTCTGCTGACAGTGTCCACCAGGTCCATTATACTGTATATAGCAGTACGGTAGGCCACTGCTGTACCTACCTCTGTGTCTTCAGTCACTCGTCATCATACATAAAGTATACTATCCATCCATCTACATTGTATACCTGTGGTGTCTTTTTTTCTTTATACTATAAACGCAGTCTGCTGACAGTGTCCACCAGGTCCATTATACTGTATATAGCAGTACGGTAGGCCACTGCTGTACCTACCTCTGTGTCTTCAGTCACTCGTCGTCATACATAAAGTATACTATCCATCCATCTACATTGTATACCTGTGGTGTCTTTTTTTCTTTATACTATAAACGCAGTCTGCTGACAGTGTCCACCAGGTCCATTATACTGTTTATAGCAGTACGGTAGGCCACTGCTGTACCTACCTCTGTGTCTTCAGTCACTCGTCGTCATACATAAAGTATACTATCCATCCATCTACATTGCATACCTGTGGTGTCTTTTTTTCTTTATACTATAAACGCAGTCTGCTGACAGTGTCCACTAGGTCCATTATACTGTATATAGCAGTACGGTAGGCCACTGCTGTACCTACCTCTGTGTCTTCAGTCACTCGTCGTCATACATAAAGTATACTATCCATCCATCTACATTGTATACCTGTGGTGTCTTTTTTTCTTTATACTATAAATGCAGTCTGCTGACAGAGTCCACCAAGTCCATTATACTGTATATAGCAGTACGGTAGGCCACTGCTGTACCTACCTCTGTGTCTTCAGTCACTCGTCGTCATACATAAAGTATACTATCCATCCATCTACATTGTATACCTGTGGTGTCTTTTTTTCTTTATACTATAAACGCAGTCTGCTGACAGTGTCCACCAGGTCCATTATACTGTATATAGCAGTACGGTAGGCCACTGCTGTACCTACCTCTGTGTCTTCAGTCACTCATCATCATACATAAAGTATACTATCCATCCATCTACATTGTATACCTGTGGTGTCTTTTTTTCTTTATACTATAAACGCAGTCTGCTGACAGTGTCCACCAGGTCCATTATACTGTATATAGCAGTACGGTAGGCAACTGCTGTACCTACCTCTGTGTCTTCAGTCACTCGTCGTCATACATAAAGTATACTATCCATCCATCTACATTGTATACCTGTGGTGTCTTTTTTTCTTTATACTATAAACGCAGTCTGCTGACAGTGTCCACCAGGTCCATTATACTGTATATGGCAGTACGGTAGGCCACTGCTGTACCTACCTCTGTGTCTTCAGTCACTCGTCGTCATACATAAAGTATACTATCCATCCATCTACATTGTATACCTGTGGTGTCTTTTTTTCTTTATACTATAAACGCAGTCTGCTGACAGTGTCCACCAGGTCCATTATACTGTATATAGCAGTACGGTAGGCCACTGCTGTACCTACCTCTGTGTCTTCAGTCACTCGTCGTCATACATAAAGTATACTATCCATCCATCTACATTGTATACCTGTGGTGTCTTTTTTTCTTTATACTATAAACGCAGTCTGCTGACAGTGTCCACCAGGTCCATTATACTGTATATAGCAGTACGGTAGGCCACTGCTGTACCTACCTCTGTGTCTTCAGTCACTCGTCATCATACATAAAGTATACTATCCATCCATCTACATTGTATACCTGTGGTGTCTTTTTTTCTTTATACTATAAACGCAGTCTGCTGACAGTGTCCACCAGGTCCATTATACTGTATATAGCAGTACGGTAGGCCACTGCTGTACCTACCTCTGTGTCTTCAGTCACTCGTCGTCATACATAAAGTATACTATCCATCCATCTACATTGTATACCTGTGGTGTCTTTTTTTCTTTATACTATAAACGCAGTCTGCTGACAGTGTCCACCAGGTCCATTATACTGTTTATAGCAGTACGGTAGGCCACTGCTGTACCTACCTCTGTGTCTTCAGTCACTCGTCGTCATACATAAAGTATACTATCCATCCATCTACATTGTATACCTGTGGTGTCTTTTTTTTCTTTATACTATAAACGCAGTCTGCTGACAGTGTCCACCAGGTCCATTATACTGTATATAGCAGTACAGTAGGCCACTGCTGTACCTACCTCTGTGTCTTCAGTCACTCGTTGTCATACATAAAGTATACTATCCATCCATCTACATTGTATACCTGTGGTGTCTTTTTTTCTTTATACTATAAACGCAGTCTGCTGACAGTGTCCACCAAGTCCATTATACTGTATATAGCAGTACGGTAGGCCACTGCTGTACCTACCTCTGTGTCTTCAGTCACTCGTCGTCATACATAAAGTATACTATCCATCCATCTACATTGTATACCTGTGGTGTCTTTTTTTCTTTATACTATAAACGCAGTCTGCTGACAGTGTCCACCAGGTCCATTATACTGTTTATAGCAGTACGGTAGGCCACTGCTGTACCTACCTCTATGTCTTCAGTCACTCGTCGTCATACATAAAGTATACTATCCATCCATCTACATTGTATACCTGTGGTGTCTTTTTTTCTTTATACTATAAACGCAGTCTGCTGACAGTGTCCACTAGGTCCATTATACTGTATATAGCAGTACGGTAGGCCACTGCTGTACCTACCTCTGTGTCTTCAGTCACTCGTCGTCATACATAAAGTATACTATCCATCCATCTACATTGTATACCTGTGGTGTCTTTTTTTCTTTATACTATAAATGCAGTCTGCTTACAGAGTCCACCAAGTCCATTATACTGTATATAGCAGTACGGTAGGCCACTGCTGTACCTACCTCTGTGTCTTCAGTCACTCGTCGTCATACATAAAGTATACTATCCATCCATCTACATTGTATACCTGTGGTGTCTTTTTTTCTTTATACTATAAACGCAGTCTGCTGACAGTGTCCACCAGGTCCATTATACTGTATATAGCAGTACGGTAGGCCACTGCTGTACCTACCTCTGTGTCTTCAGTCACTCATCATCATACATAAAGTATACTATCCATCCATCTACATTGTATACCTGTGGTGTCTTTTTTTCTTTATACTATAAACGCAGTCTGCTGACAGTGTCCACCAGGTCCATTATACTGTATATAGCAGTACGGTAGGCCACTGCTGTACCTACCTCTGTGTCTTCAGTCACTCGTCGTCATACATAAAGTATACTATCCATCCATCTACATTGTATACCTGTGGTGTCTTTTTTTCTTTATACTATAAACGCAGTCTGCTGACAGTGTCCACCAGGTCCATTATACTGTATATAGCAGTACGGTAGGCCACTGCTGTACCTACCTCTGTGTCTTCAGTCACTCGTCATCATACATAAAGTATACTATCCATCCATCTACATTGTATACCTGTGGTGTCTTTTTTTCTTTATACTATAAACGCAGTCTGCTGACAGTGTCCACCAGGTCCATTATACTGTATATAGCAGTACGGTAGGCCACTGCTGTACCTACCTCTGTGTCTTCAGTCACTCGTCGTCATACATAAAGTATACTATCCATCCATCTACATTGTATACCTGTGGTGTCTTTTTTTCTTTATACTATAAACGCAGTCTGCTGACAGTGTCCACCAGGTCCATTATACTGTTTATAGCAGTACGGTAGGCCACTGCTGTACCTACCTCTGTGTCTTCAGTCACTCGTCGTCATACATAAAGTATACTATCCATCCATCTACATTGTATACCTGTGGTGTCTTTTTTTTCTTTATACTATAAACGCAGTCTGCTGACAGTGTCCACCAGGTCCATTATACTGTATATAGCAGTACAGTAGGCCACTGCTGTACCTACCTCTGTGTCTTCAGTCACTCGTCGTCATACATAAAGTATACTATCCATCCATCTACATTGTATACCTGTGGTGTCTTTTTTTTCTTTATACTATAAACGCAGTCTGCTGACAGTGTCCACCAGGTCCATTATACTGTATATAGCAGTACAGTAGGCCACTGCTGTACCTACCTCTGTGTCTTCAGTCACTCGTCGTCATACATAAAGTATACTATCCATCCATCTACATTGTATACCTGTGGTGTCTTTTTTTCTTTATACTATAAACGCAGTCTGCTGACAGTGTCCACCAGGTCCATTATACTGTATATAGCAGTACGGTAGGCCACTGCTGTACCTACCTCTGTGTCTTCAGTCACTCGTCGTCATACATAAAGTATACTATCCATCCATCTACATTGTATACCTGTGGTGTCTTTTTTTCTTTATTCTATAAACGCAGTCTGCTGACAGTGTCCACCAGGTCCATTATACTGTATATAGCAGTACGGTAGGCCACTGCTGTACCTACCTCTGTGTCTTCAGTCACTCGTCGTCATACATAAAGTATACTATCCATCCATCTACATTGTATACCTGTGGTGTCTTTTTTTCTTTATACTATAAACGCAGTCTGCTGACAGTGTCCACCAGGTCCATTATACTGTATATAGCAGTACGGTAGGCCACTGCTGTACCTACCTCTGTGTCTTCAGTCACTCGTTGTCATACATAAAGTATACTATCCATCCATCTACATTGTATACCTGTGATGTCTTTTTTTCTTTATACTATAAACGCAGTCTGCTGACAGTGTCCACCAGGTCCATTATACTGTATATAGCAGTACGGTAGGCCACTGCTGTACCTACCTCTGTGTCTTCAGTCACTCGTCGTCATACATAAAGTATACTATCCATCCATCTACATTGTATACCTGTGGTGTCTTTTTTTCTTTATACTATAAACGCAGTCTGCTGACAGTGTCCACCAGGTCCATTATACTGTATATAGCAGTACGGTAGGCCACTGCTGTACCTACCTCTGTGTCTTCAGTCACTCGTCGTCATACATAAGGTATACTATCCATCCATCTACATTGTATACCTGTGGTGTCTTTTTTTCTTTATACTATAAACGCAGTCTGCTGACAGTGTCCACCAGGTCCATTATACTGTTTATAGCAGTACGGTAGGCCACTGCTGTACCTACCTCTATGTCTTCAGTCACTCGTCGTCATACATAAAGTATACTATCCATCCATCTACATTGTATACCTGTGGTGTCTTTTTTTCTTTATACTATAAACGCAGTCTGCTGACAGTGTCCACTAGGTCCATTATACTGTATATAGCAGTACGGTAGGCCACTGCTGTACCTACCTCTGTGTCTTCAGTCACTCGTCGTCATACATAAAGTATACTATCCATCCATCTACATTGTATACCTGTGGTGTCTTTTTTTCTTTATACTATAAATGCAGTCTGCTGACAGTGTCCACCAAGTCCATTATACTGTATATAGCAGTACGGTAGGCCACTGCTGTACCTACCTCTGTGTCTTCAGTCACTCGTCGTCATACATAAAGTATACTATTCATCCATCTAAATTGTATACCTGTGGTATCTTTTTTTCTTTATACTATAAACGCAGTCTGCTGACAGTGTCCACCAGGTCCATTATACTGTATATAGCAGTAAGGTAGGCCACTGCTGTACCTACCTCTGTGTCTTCAGTCACTCGTCGTCATACATAAAGTATACTATCCATCCATCTACATTGTATACCTGTGGTGTCTTTTTTTCTTTATACTATAAACGCAGTCTGCTGACAGTGTCCACCAGGTCCATTATACTGTATATAGCAGTACAGTAGGCCACTGCTGTACCTACCTCTGTGTCTTCAGTCACTCGTTGTCATACATAAAGTATACTATCCATCCATCTACATTGTATACCTGTGGTGTCTTTTTTTCTTTATACTATAAACGCAGTCTGCTGACAGTGTCCACCAGGTCCATTATACTGTATATAGCAGTACGGTAGGCCACTGCTGTACCTACCTCTGTGTCTTCAGTCACTCGTCGTCATACATAAAGTATACTATCCATCCATCTACATTGTATACCTGTGGTGTCTTTTTTTCTTTATACTATAAACGCAGTCTGCTGACAGTGTCCACCAGGTCCATTATACTGTATATAGCAGTACGGTAGGCCACTGCTGTACCTACCTCTGTGTCTTCAGTCACTCGTCGTCATATATAAAGTATACTATCCATCCATCTACATTGTATACCTGTGGTGTCTTTTTTTCTTTATACTATAAACGCAGTCTGCTGACAGTGTCCACCAGGTCCATTATACTGTATATAGCAGTACGGTAGGCCACTGCTGTACCTACCTCTGTGTCTTCAGTCACTCGTCGTCATACATAAAGTATACTATCCATCCATCTACATTGTATACCTGTGGTGTCTTTTTTTCTTTATACTATAAACGCAGTCTGCTGACAGTGTCCACCAGGTCCATTATACTGTATATAGCAGTACAGTAGGCCACTGCTGTACCTACCTCTGTGTCTTCAGTCACTCGTCGTCATACATAAAGTATACTATCCATCCATCTACATTGTATACCTGTGGTGTCTTTTTTTCTTTATACTATAAACGCAGTCTGCTGACAGTGTCCACCAAGTCCATTATACTGTATATAGCAGTACGGTAGGCCACTGCTGTACCTACCTCTGTGTCTTCAGTCACTCGTCGTCATACATAAAGTATACTATCCATCCATCTACATTGTATACCTGTGGTGTCTTTTTTTCTTTATACTATAAACGCAGTCTGCTGACAGTGTCCACCAGGTCCATTATACTGTATATAGCAGTACGGTAGGCCACTGCTGTACCTACCTCTGTGTCTTCAGTCACTCGTCGTCATACATAAAGTATACTATCCATCCATCTACATTGTATACCTGTGGTGTCTTTTTTTCTTTATACTATAAACGCAGTCTGCTGACAGTGTCCACCAGGTCCATTATACTGTATATAGCAGTACGGTAGGCCACTGCTGTACCTACCTCTGTGTCTTCAGTCACTCGTCGTCATACATAAAGTATACTATCCATCCATCTACATTGTATACCTGTGGTGTCTTTTTTTCTTTATACTATAAACGTAGTCTGCTGACAGTGTCCACCAGGTCCATTATACTGTATATAGCAGTACGGTAGGCCACTGCTGTACCTACCTCTGTGTCTTCAGTCACTCGTTGTCATACATAAAGTATACTATCCATCCATCTACATTGTATACCTGTGATGTCTTTTTTTCTTTATACTATAAACGCAGTCTGCTGACAGTGTCCACCAGGTCCATTATACTGTATATAGCAGTACGGTAGGCCACTGCTGTACCTACCTCTGTGTCTTCAGTCACTCGTCGTCATACATAAAGTATACTATCCATCCATCTACATTGTATACCTGTGGTGTCTTTTTTTCTTTATACTATAAACGCAGTCTGCTGACAGTGTCCACCAGGTCCATTATACTGTATATGGCAGTACGGTAGGCCACTGCTGTACCTACCTCTGTGTCTTCAGTCACTCGTCGTCATACATAAAGTATACTATCCATCCATCTACATTGTATACCTGTGGTGTCTTTTTTTCTTTATACTATAAACGCAGTCTGCTGACAGTGTCCACCAGGTCCATTATACTGTATATAGCAGTACGGTAGGCCACTGCTGTACCTACCTCTGTGTCTTCAGTCACTCGTCGTCATACATAAAGTATACTATCCATCCATCTACATTGTATACCTGTGGTGTCTTTTTTTCTTTATACTATAAACGCAGTCTGCTGACAGTGTCCACCAGGTCCATTATACTGTATATAGCAGTACGGTAGGCCACTGCTGTACCTACCTCTGTGTCTTCAGTCACTCGTCATCATACATAAAGTATACTATCCATCCATCTACATTGTATACCTGTGGTGTCTTTTTTTCTTTATACTATAAACGCAGTCTGCTGACAGTGTCCACCAGGTCCATTATACTGTATATAGCAGTATGGTAGGCCACTGCTGTACCTACCTCTGTGTCTTCAGTCACTCGTCGTCATACATAAAGTATACTATCCATCCATCTACATTGTATACCTGTGGTGTCTTTTTTTCTTTATACTATAAACGCAGTCTGCTGACAGTGTCCACCAGGTCCATTATACTGTTTATAGCAGTACGGTAGGCCACTGCTGTACCTACCTCTGTGTCTTCAGTCACTCGTCGTCATACATAAAGTATACTATCCATCCATCTACATTGTATACCTGTGGTGTCTTTTTTTCTTTATACTATAAACGCAGTCTGCTGACAGTGTCCACCAGGTCCATTATACTGTATATAGCAGTACAGTAGGCCACTGCTGTACCTACCTCTGTGTCTTCAGTCACTCGTTGTCATACATAAAGTATACTATCCATCCATCTACATTGTATACCTGTGGTGTCTTTTTTTCTTTATACTATAAACGCAGTCTGCTGACAGTGTCCACCAAGTCCATTATACTGTATATAGCAGTACGGTAGGCCACTGCTGTACCTACCTCTGTGTCTTCAGTCACTCGTCGTCATACATAAAGTATACTATCCATCCATCTACATTGTATACCTGTGGTGTCTTTTTTTCTTTTTACTATAAACGCAGTCTGCTGACAGTGTCCACCAGGTCCATTATACTGTTTATAGCAGTACGGTAGGCCACTGCTGTACCTACCTCTATGTCTTCAGTCACTCGTCGTCATACATAAAGTATACTATCCATCCATCTACATTGTATACCTGTGGTGTCTTTTTTTCTTTATACTATAAACGCAGTCTGCTGACAGTGTCCACTAGGTCCATTATACTGTATATAGCAGTACGGTAGGCCACTGCTGTACCTACCTCTGTGTCTTCAGTCACTCGTCGTCATACATAAAGTATACTATCCATCCATCTACATTGTATACCTGTGGTGTCTTTTTTTCTTTATACTATAAATGCAGTCTGCTGACAGAGTCCACCAAGTCCATTATACTGTATATAGCAGTACGGTAGGCCACTGCTGTACCTACCTCTGTGTCTTCAGTCACTCGTCGTCATACATAAAGTATACTATTCATCCATCTACATTGTATACCTGTGGTATCTTTTTTTCTTTATACTATAAACGCAGTCTGCTGACAGTGTCCACCAGGTCCATTATACTGTATATGGCAGTACGGTAGGCCACTGCTGTACCTACCTCTGTGTCTTCAGTCACTCGTCGTCATACATAAAGTATACTATCCATCCATCTACATTGTATACCTGTGGTGTCTTTTTTTCTTTATACTATAAACGCAGTCTGCTGACAGTGTCCACCAGGTCCATTATACTGTATATAGCAGTACGGTAGGCCACTGCTGTACCTACCTCTGTGTCTTCAGTCACTCGTCGTCATACATAAAGTATACTATCCATCCATCTACATTGTATACCTGTGGTGTCTTTTTTTCTTTATACTATAAACGCAGTCTGCTGACAGTGTCCACCAGGTCCATTATACTGTATATAGCAGTACGGTAGGCCACTGCTGTACCTACCTCTGTGTCTTCAGTCACTCGTCATCATACATAAAGTATACTATCCATCCATCTACATTGTATACCTGTGGTGTCTTTTTTTCTTTATACTATAAACGCAGTCTGCTGACAGTGTCCACCAGGTCCATTATACTGTATATAGCAGTACGGTAGGCCACTGCTGTACCTACCTCTGTGTCTTCAGTCACTCGTCGTCATACATAAAGTATACTATCCATCCATCTACATTGTATACCTGTGGTGTCTTTTTTTCTTTATACTATAAACGCAGTCTGCTGACAGTGTCCACCAGGTCCATTATACTGTTTATAGCAGTACGGTAGGCCACTGCTGTACCTACCTCTGTGTCTTCAGTCACTCGTCGTCATACATAAAGTATACTATCCATCCATCTACATTGTATACCTGTGGTGTCTTTTTTTCTTTATACTATAAACGCAGTCTGCTGACAGTGTCCACCAGGTCCATTATACTGTATATAGCAGTACGGTAGGCCACTGCTGTACCTACCTCTGTGTCTTCAGTCACTCGTCGTCATACATAAAGTATACTATCCATCCATCTACATTGTATACCTGTGGTGTCTTTTTTTCTTTATACTATAAACGCAATCTGCTGACAGTGTCCACCAGGTCCATTATACTGTATATAGCAGTACGGTAGGCCACTGCTGTACCTACCTCTGTGTCTTCAGTCACTCGTCGTCATACATAAGGTATACTATCCATCCATCTACATTGTATACCTGTGGTGTCTTTTTTTCTTTATACTATAAACGCAGTCTGCTGACAGTGTCCACCAGGTCCATTATACTGTTTATAGCAGTACGGTAGGCCACTGCTGTACCTACCTCTATGTCTTCAGTCACTCGTCGTCATACATAAAGTATACTATCCATCCATCTACATTGTATACCTGTGGTGTCTTTTTTTCTTTATACTATAAACGCAGTCTGCTGACAGTGTCCACTAGGTCCAATATACTGTATATAGCAGTACGGTAGGCCACTGCTGTACCTACCTCTGTGTCTTCAGTCACTCGTCGTCATACATAAAGTATACTATCCATCCATCTACATTGTATACCTGTGGTGTCTTTTTTCTTTATACTATAAATGCAGTCTGCTGACAGAGTCCACCAAGTCCATTATACTGTATATAGCAGTACGGTAGGCCACTGCTGTACCTACCTCTGTGTCTTCAGTCACTCGTCGTCATACATAAAGTATACTATTCATCCATCTACATTGTATACCTGTGGTATCTTTTTTTCTTTATACTATAAACGCAGTCTGCTGACAGTGTCCACCAGGTCCATTATACTGTATATAGCAGTACGGTAGGCCACTGCTGTACCTACCTCTGTGTCTTCAGTCACTCGTCGTCATACATAAAGTATACTATCCATCCATCTACATTGTATACCTGTGGTGTCTTTTTTTCTTTATACTATAAACGCAGTCTGCTGACAGTGTCCACCAGGTCCATTATACTGTATATAGCAGTACGGTAGGCCACTGCTGTACCTACCTCTGTGTCTTCAGTCACTCGTCGTCATACATAAAGTATACTATCCATCCATCTACATTGTATACCTGTGGTGTCTTTTTTTCTTTATACTATAAACGCAGTCTGCTGACAGTGTCCACCAGGTCCATTATACTGTATATAGCAGTACGGTAGGCCACTGCTGTACCTACCTCTGTGTCTTCAGTCACTCGTCGTCATACATAAAGTATACTATCCAACCATCTACATTGTATACCTGTGGTGTCTTTTTTCTTTATACTATAAACGCAGTCCGCTGACAGTGTCCACCAGGTCCATTATACTGTATATAGCAGTACGGTAGGCCACTGCTGTACCTACCTCTGTGTCTTCAGTCACTCGTCATCATACATAAAGTATACTATCCATCCATCTACATTGTATACCTGTGGTATCTTTTTTTCTTTATACTATAAACGCAGTCTGCTGACAGTGTCCACCAGGTCCATTATACTGTTTATAGCAGTACGGTAGGCCACTGCTGTACCTACCTCTGTGTCTTCAGTCACTCGTCGTCATACATAAAGTATACTATCCATCCATCTACATTGTATACCTGTGGTGTCTTTTTTTCTTTATACTATAAACGCAGTCTGCTGACAGTGTCCACCAAGTCCATTATACTGTATATAGCAGTACGGTAGGCCACTGCTGTACCTACCTCTGTGTCTTCAGTCACTCATCGTCATACATAAAGTATACTATCCATCCATCTACATTGTATACCTGTGGTATCTTTTTTTCTTTATACTATAAACGCAGTCTGCTGACAGTGTCCACCAGGTCCTTTATACTGTATATAGCAGTACGGTAGGCCACTGCTGTACCTACCTCTGTGTCTTCAGTCACTCGTCATCATACATAAAGTATACTATCCATCATCTACATTGTATACCTGTGGTGTCTTTTTTTCTTTATACTATAAACGCAGTCTGCTGACAGTGTCCACCAAGTCCATTATACTGTATATAGCAGTACGGTAGGCCACTGCTGTACCTACCTCTGTGTCTTCAGTCACTCGTCGTCATACATAAAGTATACTATCCATCCATCTACATTGTATACCTGTGGTGTCTTTTTTTCTTTATACTATAAACGCAGTCTGCTGACAGTGTCCACCAGGTCCATTATACTGTATATAGCAGTACGGTAGGCCACTGCTGTACCTACCTCTGTGTCTTCAGCCACTCGTCGTCATACATAAAGTATACTATCCATCCATCTACATTGTATACCTGTGGTGTCTTTTTTTCTTTATACTATAAACGCAGTCTGCTGACAGTGTCCACCAGGTCCATTATACTGTATATAGCAGTACGGTAGGCCACTGCTGTACCTACCTCTGTGTCTTCAGTCACTCGTCGTCATACATAAAGTATACTATCCATCCATCTACATTGTATACCTGTGGTGTCTTTTTTTCTTTATACTATAAACGCAGTCTGCTGACAGTGTCCACCAGGTCCATTATACTGTATATAGCAGTACAGTAGGCCACTGCTGTACCTACCTCTGTGTCTTCAGTCACTCGTCGTCATACATAAAGTATACTATCCATCCATCTACATTGTATACCTGTGGTGTCTTTTTTTCTTTATACTATAAACGCAGTCTGCTGACAGTGTCCACCAGGTCCATTATACTGTATATAGCAGTACGGTAGGCCACTGCTGTACCTACCTCTGTGTCTTCAGTCACTCGCCGTCATACATAAAGTATACTATCCATCCATCTACATTGTATACCTGTGGTGTCTTTTTTTCTTTATACTATAAACGCAGTCTGCTGACAGTGTCCACCAGGTCCATTATACTGTATATAGCAGTACGGTAGGCCACTGCTGTACCTACCTCTGTGTCTTCAGTCACTCGTCGTCATACATAAGGTATACTATCCATCCATCTACATTGTATACTGTGGTGTCTTTTTTTCTTTATACTATAAACGCAGTCTGCTGACAGTGTCCACCAGGTCCATTATACTGTTTATAGCAGTACGGTAGGCCACTGCTGTACCTACCTCTTTGTCTTCAGTCACTCGTCGTCATACATAAAGTATACTATCCATCCATCTACATTGTATACCTGTGGTGTCTTTTTTTCTTTATACTATAAACGCAGTCTGCTGACAGTGTCCACTAGGTCCAATATACTGTATATAGCAGTACGGTAGGCCACTGCTGTACCTACCTCTGTGTCTTCAGTCACTCGTCGTCATACATAAAGTATACTATCCATCCATCTACATTGTATACCTGTGGTGTCTTTTTTTCTTTATACTATAAATGCAGTCTGCTGACAGAGTCCACCAAGTCCATTATACTGTATATAGCAGTACGGTAGGCCACTGCTGTACCTACCTCTGTGTCTTCAGTCACTCGTCGTCATACATAAAGTATACTATTCATCCATCTACATTGTATACCTGTGGTATATTTTTTTCTTTATACTATAAACGCAGTCTGCTGACAGTGTCCACCAGGTCCATTATACTGTATATAGCAGTACGGTAGGCCACTGCTGTACCTACCTCTGTGTCTTCAGTCACTCGTCGTCATACATAAAGTATACTATCCATCCATCTACATTGTATACCTGTGGTGTCTTTTTTTCTTTATACTATAAACGCAGTCTGCTGACAGTGTCCACCAGGTCCATTATACTGTATATGGCAGTACGGTAGGCCACTGCTGTACCTACCTCTGTGTCTTCAGTCACTCGTCGTCATACATAAAGTATACTATCCATCCATCTACATTGTATACTGTGGTGTCTTTTTTTTCTTTATACTATAAACGCAGTCTGCTGACAGTGTCCACCAGGTCCATTATACTGTATATAGCAGTACGGTAGGCCACTGCTGTACCTACCTCTGTGTCTTCAGTCACTCGTCGTCATACATAAAGTATACTATCCATCCATCTACATTGTATACCTGTGGTGTCTTTTTTTCTTTATACTATAAACGCAGTCTGCTGACAGTGTCCACCAGGTCCATTATACTGTATATAGCAGTACGGTAGGCCACTGCTGTACCTACCTCTGTGTCTTCAGTCACTCGTCATCATACATAAAGTATACTATCCATCCATCTACATTGTATACCTGTGGTGTCTTTTTTTCTTTATACTATAAACGCAGTCTGCTGACAGTAGTCCACCAGGTCCATTATACTGTATATAGCAGTACGGTAGGCCACTGCTGTACCTACCTCTGTGTCTTCAGTCACTCGTCGTCATACATAAAGTATACTATCCATCCATCTACATTGTATACCTGTGGTGTCTTTTTTTCTTTATACTATAAACGCAGTCTGCTGACAGTGTCCACCAGGTCCATTTACTGTTTATAGCAGTACGGTAGGCCACTGCTGTACCTACCTCTGTGTCTTCAGTCACTCGTCGTCATACATAAAGTATACTATCCATCCATCTACATTGTATACCTGTGGTGTCTTTTTTTCTTTATACTATAAACGCAGTCTGCTGACAGTGTCCACAAGGTCCCATTATACTGTATATAGCAGTACAGTAGGCCACTGCTGTACCTACCTCTGTGTCTTCAGTCACTCGTTGTCATACATAAAGTATACTATCCATCCATCTACATTGTATACCTGTGGTGTCTTTTTTCTTTATACTATAAACGCAGTCTGCTGACAGTGTCCACCAAGTCCATTATACTGTATATAGCAGTACAGTAGGCCACTGCTGTACCTACCTCTGTGTCTTCAGTCACTCGTTGTCATACATAAAGTATACTATCCATCCATCTACATTGTATACCTGTGGTGTCTTTTTTTCTTTATACTATAAACGCAGTCTGCTGACAGTGTCCACCAGGTCCATTATACTGTTTATAGCAGTACGGTAGGCCACTGCTGTACCTACCTCTTTGTCTTCAGTCACTCGTCGTCATACATAAAGTATACTATCCATCCATCTACATTGTATACCTGTGGTGTCTTTTTTTCTTTATACTATAAACGCAGTCTGCTGACAGTGTCCACTAGGTCCAATATACTGTATATAGCAGTACGGTAGGCCACTGCTGTACCTACCTCTGTGTCTTCAGTCACTCGTCGTCATACATAAAGTATACTATCCATCCATCTACATTGTATACCTGTGGTGTCTTTTTTTCTTTATACTATAAATGCAGTCTGCTGACAGAGTCCACCAAGTCCATTATACTGTATATAGCAGTACGGTAGGCCACTGCTGTACCTACCTCTGTGTCTTCAGTCACTCGTCGTCATACATAAAGTATACTATTCATCCATCTACATTGTATACCTGTGGTATATTTTTTTCTTTATACTATAAACGCAGTCTGCTGACAGTGTCCACCAGGTCCATTATACTGTATATAGCAGTACGGTAGGCCACTGCTGTACCTACCTCTGTGTCTTCAGTCACTCGTCGTCATACATAAAGTATACTATCCATCCATCTACATTGTATACCTGTGGTGTCTTTTTTTCTTTATACTATAAACGCAGTCTGCTGACAGTGTCCACCAGGTCCATTATACTGTATATGGCAGTACGGTAGGCCACTGCTGTACCTACCTCTGTGTCTTCAGTCACTCGTCGTCATACATAAAGTATACTATCCATCCATCTACATTGTATACCTGTGGTGTCTTTTTTTCTTTATACTATAAACGCAGTCTGCTGACAGTGTCCACCAGGTCCATTATACTGTATATAGCAGTACGGTAGGCACTGCTGTACCTACCTCTGTGTCTTCAGTCACTCGTCGTCATACATAAAGTATACTATCCATCCATCTACATTGTATACCTGTGGTGTCTTTTTTTCTTTATACTATAAACGCAGTCTGCTGACAGTGTCCACCAGGTCCATTATACTGTATATAGCAGTACGGTAGGCCACTGCTGTACCTACCTCTGTGTCTTCAGGTCACTCGTCATCATACATAAAGTATACTATCCATCCATCTACATTGTATACCTGTGGTGTCTTTTTTTCTTTATACTATAAACGCAGTCTGCTGACAGTGTCCACCAGGTCCATTATACTGTATATAGCAGTACGGTAGGCCACTGCTGTACCTACCTCTGTGTCTTCAGTCACTCGTCGTCATACATAAAGTATACTATCCATCCATCTACATTGTATACCTGTGGTGTCTTTTTTTCTTTATACTATAAACGCAGTCTGCTGACAGTGTCCACCAGGTCCATTATACTGTTTATAGCAGTACGGTAGGCCACTGCTGTACCTACCTCTGTGTCTTCAGTCACTCGTCGTCATACATAAAGTATACTATCCATCCATCTACATTGTATACCTGTGGTGTCTTTTTTTCTTTATACTATAAACGCAGTCTGCTGACAGTGTCCACAAGGTCCATTATACTGTATATAGCAGTACAGTAGGCCACTGCTGTACCTACCTCTGTGTCTTCAGTCACTCGTTGTCATACATAAAGTATACTATCCATCCATCTACATTGTATACCTGTGGTGTCTTTTTTCTTTATACTATAAACGCAGTCTGCTGACAGTGTCCACCAAGTCCATTATACTGTATATAGCAGTACGGTAGGCCACTGCTGTACCTACCTCTGTGTCTTCAGTCACTCGTCGTCATACATAAAGTATACTATCCATCCATCTACATTGTATACCTGTGGTGTCTTTTTTTCTTTATACTATAAACGCAGTCTGCTGACAGTGTCCACCAGGTCCATTATACTGTTTATAGCAGTATGGTAGGCCACTGCTGTACCTACCTCTATGTCTTCAGTCACTCGTCGTCATACATAAAGTATACTATCCATCCATCTACATTGTATACCTGTGGTGTCTTTTTTTCTTTATACTATAAACGCAGTCTGCTGACAGTGTCCACTAGGTCCATTATACTGTATATAGCAGTACGGTAGGCCACTGCTGTACCTACCTCTGTGTCTTCAGTCACTCGTCGTCATACATAAAGTATACTATCCATCCATCTACATTGTATACCTGTGGTGTCTTTTTTTCTTTATACTATAAATGCAGTCTGCTGACAGAGTCCACCAAGTCCATTATACTGTATATAGCAGTACGGTAGGCCACTGCTGTACCTACCTCTGTGTCTTCAGTCACTCGTCGTCATACATAAAGTATACTATCCATCCATCTACATTGTATACCTGTGGTGTCTTTTTTTCTTTATACTATAAACGCAGTCTGCTGACAGTGTCCACCAGGTCCATTATACTGTATATAGCAGTACGGTAGGCCACTGCTGTACCTACCTCTGTGTCTTCAGTCACTCGTCATCATACATAAAGTATACTATCCATCCATCTACATTGTATACCTGTGGTGTCTTTTTTTCTTTATACTATAAACGCAGTCTGCTGACAGTGTCCACCAGGTCCATTATACTGTATATAGCAGTACGGTAGGCCACTGCTGTACCTGCCTCTGTGTCTTCAGTCACTCGTCGTCATACATAAAGTATACTATCCATCCATCTACATTGTATACCTGTGGTGTCTTTTTTTCTTTATACTATAAACGCAGTCTGCTGACAGTGTCCACTAGGTCCATTATACTGTATATAGCAGTACGGTAGGCCACTGCTGTACCTACCTCTGTGTCTTCAGTCACTCGTCGTCATACATAAAGTATACTATCCATCCATCTACATTGTATACCTGTGGTGTCTTTTTTTCTTTATACTATAAACGCAGTCTGCTGACAGTGTCCACCAGGTCCATTTATACTGTATATAGCAGTACGGTAGGCCACTGCTGTACCTACCTCTGTGTCTTCAGTCACTCGTCATCATACATAAAGTATACTATCCATCCATCTACATTGTATACCTGTGGTGTCTTTTTTTCTTTATACTATAAACGCAGTCTGCTGACAGTGTCCACCAGGTCCATTATACTGTATATAGCAGTACGGTAGGCCACTGCTGTACCTACCTCTGTGTCTTCAGTCACTCGTCGTCATACATAAAGTATACTATCCATCCATCTACATTGTATACCTGTGGTGTCTTTTTTTCTTTATACTATAAACGCAGTCTGCTGACAGTGTCCACCAGGTCCATTATACTGTATATAGCAGTACGTAGGCCACTGCTGTACCTACCTCTGTGTCTTCAGTCACTCGTCGTCATACATAAAGTATACTATCCATCCATCTACATTGTATACCTGTGGTGTCTTTTTTCTTTATACTATAAACGCAGTCTGCTGACAGTGTCCACCAGGTCCATTATACTGTATATAGCAGTACGGTAGGCCACTGCTGTACCTACCTCTGTGTCTTCAGTCACTCGTCGTCATACATAAAGTATACTATCCATCCATCTACATTGTATACCTGTGATCTTTTTTTCTTTATACTATAAACGCAGTCTGCTGACAGTGTCCACCAGGTCCATTATACTGTATATAGCAGTACGGTAGGCCACTGCTGTACCTACCTCTGTGTCTTCAGTCACTCGTCGTCATACATAAAGTATACTATCCATCCATCTACATTGTATACCTGTGGTGTCTTTTTTTCTTTATACTATAAACGCAGTCTGCTGACAGTGTCCACCAGGTCCATTATACTGTATATAGCAGTACGGTAGGCCACTGCTGTACCTACCTCTGTGTCTTCAGTCACTCGCCGTCATACATAAAGTATACTATCCATCCATCTACATTGTATACCTGTGGTGTCTTTTTTTCTTTATACTATAAACGCAGTCTGCTGACAGTGTCCACCAGGTCCATTATACTGTATATAGCAGTACGGTAGGCCACTGCTGTACCTACCTCTGTGTCTTCAGTCACTCGTCGTCATACATAAGGTATACTATCCATCCATCTACATTGTATACCTGTGGTGTCTTTTTTTCTTTATACTATAAACGCAGTCTGCTGACAGTGTCCACCAGGTCCATTATACTGTTTATAGCAGTACGGTAGGCCACTGCTGTACCTACCTCTTTGTCTTCAGTCACTCGTCGTCATACATAAAGTATACTATCCATCCATCTACATTGTTATACCTGTGGTGTCTTTTTTTCTTTATACTATAAACGCAGTCTGCTGACAGTGTCCACTAGGTCCAATATACTGTATATAGCAGTACGGTTAGGCCACTGCTGTACCTACCTCTGTGTCTTCAGTCACTCGTCGTCATACATAAAGTATACTATCCATCCATCTACATTGTATACCTGTGTGTCTTTTTTTCTTTATACTATAAATGCAGTCTGCTGACAGAGTCCACCAGGTCCATTATACTGTATATAGCAGTACGGTAGGCCACTGCTGTACCTACCTCTGTGTCTTCAGTCACTCGTCGTCATACATAAAGTATACTATTCATCCATCTACATTGTATACCTGTGGTATATTTTTTTCTTTATACTATAAACGCAGTCTGCTGACAGTGTCCACCAGGTCCATTATACTGTATATAGCAGTACGGTAGGCCACTGCTGTACCTACCTCTGTGTCTTCAGTCACTCGTCGTCATACATAAAGTATACTATCCATCCATCTACATTGTATACCTGTGGTGTCTTTTTTTCTTTATACTATAAACGCAGTCTGCTGACAGTGTCCACCAGGTCCATTATACTGTATATGGCAGTACGGTAGGCCACTGCTGTACCTACCTCTGTGTCTTCAGTCACTCGTCGTCATACATAAAGTATACTATCCATCCATCTACATTGTATACCTGTGGTGTCTTTTTTTCTTTATACTATAAACGCAGTCTGCTGACAAGTGGTCCACCAGGTCCATTATACTGTATATAGCAGTACGGTAGGCCACTGCTGTACCTACCTCTGTGTCTTCAGTCACTCGTCGTCATACATAAAGTATACTATCCATCCATCTACATTGTATACCTGTGGTGTCTTTTTTTCTTTATACTATAAACGCAGTCTGCTGACAGTGTCCACCAGGTCCATTATACTGTTTATAGCAGTACGGTAGGCCACTGCTGTACCTACCTCTGTGTCTCAGTCACTCGTCGTCATACATAAAGTATACTATCCATCCATCTACATTGTATACCTGTGGTGTCTTTTTTTCTTATACTATAAACGCAGTCTGCTGACAGTGTCCACAAGGTCCATTATACTGTATATAGCAGTACAGTAGGCCACTGCTGTACCTACCTCTGTGTCTTCAGTCCACTCGTTGTCATACATAAAGTATACTATCCATCCATCTACATTGTATACCTGTGGTGTCTTTTTTTCTTTATACTATAAACGCAGTCTGCTGACAGTGTCCACCAAGGTCCATTATACTGTTATAGCAGTACAGTAGGCCACTGCTGTACCTACCTCTGTGTCTTCAGTCACTCGTTGTCATACATAAAGTATACTATCCATCCATCTACATTGTATACCTGTGGTGTCTTTTTTTCTTTATACTATAAACGCAGTCTGCTGACAGTGTCCACCAGGTCCATTATACTGTTTATAGCAGTACGGTAGGCCACTGCTGTACCTACCTCTTTGTCTTCAGTCACTCGTCGTCATACATAAAGTATACTATCCATCCATCTACATTGTATACCTGTGGTGTCTTTTTTTCTTTATACTATAAACGCAGTCTGCTGACAGTGTCCACTAGGTCCAATATACTGTATATAGCAGTACGGTAGGCCACTGCTGTACCTACCTCTGTGTCTTCAGTCACTCGTCGTCATACATAAAGTATACTATCCATCCATCTACATTGTATACCTGTGGTGTCTTTTTTCTTTATACTATAAATGCAGTCTGCTGACAGAGTCCACCAAGGTCCATTATACTGTATATAGCAGTACGGTAGGCCACTGCTGTACCTACCTCTGTGTCTTCAGTCACTCGTCGTCATACATAAAGTATACTATTCATCATCTACATTGTATACCTGTGGTATATTTTTTTCTTTATACTATAAACGCAGTCTGCTGACAGTGTCCACCAGGTCCATTATACTGTATATAGCAGTACGGTAGGCCACTGCTGTACCTACCTCTGTGTCTTCAGTCACTCGTCGTCATACATAAAGTATACTATCCATCCATCTACATTGTATACCTGTGGTGTCTTTTTTTCTTTATACTATAAACGCAGTCTGCTGACAGTGTCCACCAGGTCCATTATACTGTATATGGCAGTACGGTAGGCCACTGCTGTACCTACCTCTGTGTCTTCAGTCACTCGTCGTCATACATAAAGTATACTATCCATCCATCTACATTGTATACCTGTGGTGTCTTTTTTTCTTTATACTATAAACGCAGTCTGCTGACAGTGTCCACCAGGTCCATTATACTGTATATAGCAGTACGGTAGGCCACTGCTGTACCTACCTCTGTGTCTTCAGTCACTTGTCGTCATACATAAAGTATACTATCCATCCATCTACATTGTATACCTGTGGTGTCTTTTTTTCTTATACTATAAACGCAGTCTGCTGACAGTGTCCACCAGGTCCATTATACTGTATATAGCAGTACGGTAGGCACTGCTGTACCTACCTCTGTGTCTTCAGTCACTCGTCGTCATACATAAAGGTATACTATCCATCCATCTACATTGTATACCTGTGGTGTCTTTTTTTCTTTATACTATAAACGCAGTCTGCTGACAGTGTCCACCAGGTCCATTATACTGTTTATAGCAGTACGGTAGGCCACTGCTGTACCTACCTCTGTGTCTTCAGTCACTCGTCGTCATACATAAAGTATACTATCCATCCATCTACATTGTATACCTGTGGTGTCTTTTTTTCTTTATACTATAAACGCAGTCTGCTGACAGTGTCCACCAGGTCCATTATACTGTATATAGCAGTACGGTAGGCCACTGCTGTACCTACCTCTGTGTCTTCAGTCACTCGTCGTCATACATAAAGTATACTATCCATCCATCTACATTGTATACCTGTGGTGTCTTTTTTTCTTTATACTATAAACGCAGTCTGCTGACAGTGTCCACTAGTCCAATATACTGTATATAGCAGTACGGTAGGCCACTGCTGTACCTACCTCTGTGTCTTCAGTCACTCGTCGTCATACATAAAGTATACTATCCATCCATCTACATTGTATACCTGTGGTGTCTTTTTTTCTTTATACTATAAACGCAGTCTGCTGACAGTGTCCACCAGGTCATTATACTGTATATAGCAGTACGGTAGGCCACTGCTGTACCTACCTCTGTGTCTTCAGTCACTCGTCGTCATACATAAAGTATACTATCCATCCATCTACATTGTATACCTGTGGTGTCTTTTTTCTTTATACTATAAACGCAGTCTGCTGACAGTGTCCACCAGGTCCATTATACTGTATATAGCAGTACGGTAGGCCACTGCCTGTACCTACCTCTGTGTCTTCAGTCACTCGTCGTCATACATAAAGTATACTATCCATCCATCTACATTGTATACCTGTGGTGTCTTTTTTTCTTTATACTATAAACGCAGTCTGCTGACAGTGTCCACCAGGTCCATTATACTGTATATAGCAGTACGGTAGGCCACTGCTGTACCTACCTCTGTGTCTTCAGTCACTCGTCGTCATACATAAAGTATACTATCCATCCATCTACATTGTATACCTGTGGTGTCTTTTTTTCTTTATACTATAAACGCAGTCTGCTGACAGTGTCCACCAGGTCCATTATACTGTAATATAGCAGTACGGTAGGCCACTGCTGTACCTGACCTCTGTGTCTTCAGTCACTCGTCGTCATACATAAAGTATACTATCCATCCATCTACATTGTATACCTGTGGTGTCTTTTTTTCTTTATACTATAAACGCAGTCTGCTGACAGTGTCCACCAGGTCCATTATACTGTATATAGCAGTACGGTAGGCCACTGCTGTACCTACCTCTGTGTCTTCAGTCACTCGTCGTCATACATAAAGTATACTATCCATCCATCTACATTGTATACCTGTGGTATCTTTTTTTCTTTATACTATAAACGCAGTCTGCTGACAGTGTCCCACCAGGTCCATTATACTGTATATAGCAGTACGGTAGGCCACTGCTGTACCTACCTCTGTGTCTTCAGTCACTCGTCGTCATACATAAAGTATACTATCCATCCATCTACATTGTATACCTGTGGTGTCTTTTTTTCTTTATACTATAAACGCAGTCTGCTGACAGTGTCCACCAAGTCCATTATACTGTATATAGCAGTACGGTAGGCCACTGCTGTACCTACCTCTGTGTCTTCAGTCACTCGTCGTCATACATAAAGTATACTATCCATCCATCTACATTGTATACCTGTGGTATCTTTTTTTCTTTATACTATAAACGCAGTCTGCTGACAGTGTCCACCAGGTCCATTATACTGTATATAGCAGTACGGTAGGCACTGCTGTACCTACCTCTGTGTCTTCAGTCACTCGTCGTCATACATAAAGTATACTATCCATCCATCTACATTGTATACCTGTGGTGTCTTTTTTTCTTTATACTATAAACGCAGTCTGCTGACAGTGTCCACCAGTCCATTATACTGTATATAGCAGTACGGTAGGCCACTGCTGTACCTACCTCTGTGTCTTCAGTCACTCGTCGTCATACATAAAGTATACTATCCATCCATCTACATTGTATACCTGTGGTGTCTTTTTTTCTTTATACTATAAACGCAGTCTGCTGACAGTGTCCACCAGGTCATTATACTGTATATAGCAGTACGGTAGGCCACTGCTGTACCTACCTCTGTGTCTTCAGTCACTCGTCGTCATACATAAAGTATACTATCCATCCATCTACATTGTATACCTGTGGTGTCTTTTTTTCTTTATACTATAAACGCAGTCTGCTGACAGTGTCCACCAGGTCCATTATACTGTATATAGCCAGTACGGTAGGCCACTGCTGTACCTACCTCTGTGTCTTCAGTCACTCGTCGTCATACATAAAGTATACTATCCATCCATCTACATTGTATACCTGTGGTGTCTTTTTTTTCTTTATACTATAAACGCAGTCTGCTGACAGTGTCCACCAGGTCCATTATACTGTATATAGCAGTACGGTAGGCCACTGCTGTACCTACCTCTGTGTCTTCAGTCACTCGTCGTCATACATAAAGTATACTATCCATCCATCTACATTGTATACCTGTGGTGTCTTTTTTTCTTTATACTATAAACGCAGTCTGCTGACAGTGTCCACCAGGTCCATTATACTGTATATAGCAGTACGTAGGCCACTGCTGTACCTACCTCTGTGTCTTCAGTCACTCGCCGTCATACATAAAGTATACTATCCATCCATCTACATTGTATACCTGTGGTGTCTTTTTTTCTTTATACTATAAACGCAGTCTGCTGACAGTGTCCACCAGGTCCATTATACTGTATATAGCAGTACGGTAGGCCACTGCTGTACCTACCTCTGTGTCTTCAGTCACTCGTCGTCATACATAAGGTATACTATCCATCCATCTACATTGTATACCTGTGGTGTCTTTTTTTCTTTATACTATAAACGCAGTCTGCTGACAGTGTCCACCAGGTCCATTATACTGTTTATAGCAGTACGGTAGGCCACTGCTGTACCTACCTCTTTGTCTTCAGTCACTCGTCGTCATACATAAAGTATACTATCCATCCATCTACATTGTATACCTGTGGTGTCTTTTTTTCTTTATACTATAAACGCAGTCTGCTGACAGTGTCCACTAGGTCCAATATACTGTATATAGCAGTACGGTAGGCCACTGCTGTACCTACCTCTGTGTCTTCAGTCACTCGTCGTCATACATAAAGTATACTATCCATCCATCTACATTGTATACCTGTGGTGTCTTTTTTTCTTTATACTATAAATGCAGTCTGCTGACAGAGTCCACCAAGTCCATTATACTGTATATAGCAGTACGGTAGGCCACTGCTGTACCTACCTCTGTGTCTTCAGTCACTCGTCGTCATACATAAAGTATACTATTCATCCATCTACATTGTATACCTGTGGTTTATTTTTTTCTTTATACTATAAACGCAGTCTGCTGACAGTGTCCACCAGGTCCATTATACTGTATATAGCAGTACGGTAGGCCACTGCTGTACCTACCTCTGTGTCTTCAGTCACTCGTCGTCATACATAAAGTATACTATCCATCCATCTACATTGTATACCTGTGGTGTCTTTTTTTCTTTATACTATAAACGCAGTCTGCTGACAGTGTCCACCAGGTCCATTATACTGTATATGGCAGTACGGTAGGCCACTGCTGTACCTACCTCTGTGTCTTCAGTCACTCGTCGTCATACATAAAGTATACTATCCATCATCTACATTGTATACCTGTGGTGTCTTTTTTTCTTTATACTATAAACGCAGTCTGCTGACAGTGTCCACCAGGTCCATTATACTGTATATAGCAGTACGGTAGGCCACTGCTGTACCTACCTCTGTGTCTTCAGTCACTCGTCGTCATACATAAAGTATACTATCCATCCATCTACATTGTATACCTGTGGTGTCTTTTTTTCTTTATACTATAAACGCAGTCTGCTGACAGTGTCCACCAGGTCCATTATACTGTATATAGCAGTACGGTAGGCCACTGCTGTACCTACCTCTGTGTCTTCAGTCACTCGTCATCATACATAAAGTATACTATCCATCCATCTACATTGTATACCTGTGGTGTCTTTTTTTCTTTATACTATAAACGCAGTCTGCTGACAGTGTCCACCAGGTCCATTATACTGTATATAGCAGTACGGTAGGCCACTGCTGTACCTACCTCTGTGTCTTCAGTCACTCGTCGTCATACATAAAGTATACTATCCATCCATCTACATTGTATACCTGTGGTGTCTTTTTTTCTTTATACTATAAACGCAGTCTGCTGACAGTGTCCACCAGGTCCATTATACTGTTTATAGCAGTACGGTAGGCCACTGCTGTACCTACCTCTGTGTCTTCAGTCACTCGTCGTCATACATAAAGTATACTATCCATCCATCTACATTGTATACCTGTGGTGTCTTTTTTTCTTTATACTATAACGCAGTCTGCTGACAGTGTCCACAAGGTCCATTATACTGTATATAGCAGTACAGTAGGCCACTGCTGTACCTACCTCTGTGTCTTCAGTCACTCGTTGTCATACATAAAGTATACTATCCATCCATCTACATTGTATACCTGTGGTGTCTTTTTTTCTTTATACTATAAACGCAGTCTGCTGACAGTGTCCACCAAGTCCATTATACTGTATATAGCAGTACAGTAGGCACTGCTGTACCTACCTCTGTGTCTTCAGTCACTCGTTGTCATACATAAAGTATACTATCCATCCATCTACATTGTATACCTGTGGTGTCTTTTTTTCTTTATACTATAAACGCAGTCTGCTGACAGTGTCCACCAGGTCCATTATACTGTTTATAGCAGTACGGTAGGCCACTGCTGTACCTACCTCTTTGTCTTCAGTCACTCGTCGTCATACATAAAGTATACTATCCATCCATCTACATTGTATACCTGTGGTGTCTTTTTTTCTTTATACTATAAACGCAGTCTGCTGACAGTGTCCACTAGGTCCAATATACTGTATATAGCAGTACGGTAGGCCACTGCTGTACCTACCTCTGTGTCTTCAGTCACTCGTCGTCATACATAAAGTATACTATCCATCCATCTACATTGTATACCTGTGGTGTCTTTTTTTCTTTATACTATAAATGCAGTCTGCTGACAGAGTCCACCAAGTCCATTATACTGTATATAGCAGTACGGTAGGCCACTGCTGTACCTACCTCTGTGTCTTCAGTCACTCGTCGTCATACATAAAGTATACTATTCATCCATCTACATTGTATACCTGTGGTATATTTTTTTCTTTATACTATAAACGCAGTCTGCTGACAGTGTCCACCAGGTCCATTATACTGTATATAGCAGTACGGTAGGCCACTGCTGTACCTACCTCTGTGTCTTCAGTCACTCGTCGTCATACATAAAGTATACTATCCATCCATCTACATTGTATACCTGTGGTGTCTTTTTTTCTTTATACTATAAACGCAGTCTGCTGACAGTGTCCACCAGGTCCATTATACTGTATATGGCAGTACGGTAGGCCACTGCTGTACCTACCTCTGTGTCTTCAGTCACTCGTCGTCATACATAAAGTATACTATCCATCCATCTACATTGTATACCTGTGGTGTCTTTTTTTCTTTATACTATAAACGCAGTCCTGCTGACAGTGTCCACCAGGTCCATTATACTGTATATAGCAGTACGGTAGGCCACTGCTGTACCTACCTCTGTGTCTTCAGTCACTCGTCGTCATACATAAAGTATACTATCCATCCATCTACATTGTATACCTGTGGTGTCTTTTTTTCTTTATACTATAAA